>NC_054534.1:63349094-63649094 GCF_017654505.1 Polyodon spathula | reverse complement strand
CCTACCTTTGGGAGAGATGTCCGTGACCCTGAACTCTGTGTAGTCATGGTCAGCACTGTTGTAATACCTAAAGCCACTCTAGCAGGGGCTGCATCCATGTTGATCCAAAATGACACCCAAGAAAGAATGACAATAAGGAGACTAGGGATGTACATCTGAATAAGGTAGTAACCCATCTGTCTCTCAAGATGAAATCTCACTTCTATACACGTAAACTTTCCTAGTTGAAAAAAAAGAGAAACTCCTAAATATCAAAGTAATGCTGCATTCATGCACATCAAGGTAAAGTTGCTTTGCCATAAACATATGTAGAAGATTCAGGATGTACAAGGTCTGAAAAAGCAATTTGTTAACCTTCATCTGCTAAAAAGATTTTGTGCTTGCTACAACCAGTTAAAACAGTAGAAAACTACTGTACCTTGTTTAAATGAATTCATTAATAAATACAATAAGATCAAGTTTGTAATTGTTGGCAACAATATTTTTTCTTCTATAAATACATGTAAACTTGCAAAAACCTCTTGGTGCACAGATCATAGACAAAAGTACACTTGGAAACTAATATCAGTGATATGCAGTGTAGCTAATCTCGGAAGTAGCATGCTATTGTCCTGTACATACTTGCCAGTTACAAAGACTGTTTAAGGAATCCACTGGGAAGAAAATGGCTTGAACTGGTTAAAAATTGCCAGAGCATTAAAACATGAGTCCTCTAGCACCTTTGTTGATGTAGTAGAGGTCATATATGCCATGATTAGACTCTATTGAAACATACGTAGTATTTGTTATCTTTGGCACAAAAATCACTTTAGAAAACAGAGTATGCCTGAATCCTTCAAGGTAGAGTCACAGTCTATTTTAATCATCTACACATTGCTAGATTTGAACACTGCATCCCTATTACCCATTGGTTTTGGCCATCTCTTAGAGCTTTCCACCTGTAGCTGATTGTCCTTCATTGATTGCTCAGAGGGACAATTGTCTAACTTTGCTTTGTAGTAGAGCTGTCATACCAATGGAGCTGCTACCACAACCAAACAGCAATAGTTGGAAGATGACTCATGGTTGTTTGCAACCTGTGCTGATGAGTCAGTTCCAGAATTTCTTAAACACAGCTCAAGGGAAACTTCAGGGCAAACTGTAAGTTGTGTGAATAACACATCTAACATAAATACATCAAGGACCACCAGAATAATGTGCATCTTTACATTTCCTAACTCGTTGACAATGACTTATAGTCAAAACATTTATCATTGAATGAAAAAAGAAAGAAACAAAAAAAAACATATTTTTAATTCTACTTATAATTTGTTCATGTTTATAATTTACTGCTAAAGGTGAGGTGACAATAGTCCTATCTACTGTGGCTCACTGAGCCAACAGGTACCACATAAGCTTATCCTCCTGGCTCTCTGTGCCACTTTTATCAAATTGTGTGGTTGTTTTATGATGTGAACTCCAGTTGAGAGCACCAAACTCACTGATCTATGTTTGGACTCAAATCTTCAGAGGTCAGAAGGCATAAACTGATTAGGCTTCCTTTCCACATTGCCTAATATAATAAGATACAACATTTAGCAAATTTTTATGGTGCTCTTAGGAGAGTAGACAGCATCTGATCACTTATATAAATGATACCCTGCATTAATGACCTGCATTTAAATATATAATGTTATGAGTACTCAAACCCAATGAGTAGTTCAATGTTATATATTGTCACATGCATCTAGAACAGCCACTTATTAATTTATTACTGTAAACTACTATATGACATATTCCAGAACATGAAGCAATAGTCTTACCTGTATTGTAATGTTTAGTACAGTATCGTAAATCCGATTCGTCCTTCAGAATAAACTGTGGCAGTGTGAGCCCTTCCGCAACCTGAACTGGCCCGTTTTCTTGCCATTCAAAAATTAGATCATTCATTGTGTATCCAACTGTAGGTGAATAACAAAAAAAGAAAAATGATTCAACAAACAGACAGAGGGCCACATATGGATCACAGTGCAGTTTCACACACACACACACTATATATATATATATATATATATATATATATATATATATATATATATATATATATATATATATATATTAGTGTTTATATATATATATATATATCATTCTCAGTAGGACCCTAAAAAATAGGTAAATGCCAAGTTTTTGTTTATTTGGTTAAAATGGCATTTGTGTTGTAGTTAAAAGGGACAGTAAACCAGACTTGGAAATTTAAGATACGCTCTACTGAGCTCAACTGTATCAATGTATAATGGGCAGCGTTGTGTGATGCACAAGTTCTGTCATGACCAGTCAGTGACCAGTTGGGGTTGAAAAGCTCCATAACCACAAAACCACAGTGGTTAAGATGTTCGCTTGCAGTGTTCACACCCAGCCTCCACCTTGTTACATATGCACTCAGGAATTTAAATTATATACTGTTAAGAGTCAGCTGTGCTGTTTTCAGTGGCTTGATTTACATGAGACTCCTGATTCTCTCCACACTGTCAAGAAACTATGATATACTACTGTATGGTACATGTATATGGTCACAAGACTTCTGCAGCAAAGATTTCATAAATGACTTAAAATTCCAGGGCTGTGCGTAAATAGTGCATGGTTTGTAAAATAAGTATGAATTATTTTGAATTTAAGATTGGCAGGGATAGGGTTAATTCTATCCCTGCCGAATCCACATGTGGAATGTGGCTGGGGCCTTAATTAAATAATTGATGGCCAATCAAGCCCCAGCCACATGCTATATAAAGGAAGCCAAATCCTTTGTTTTGTTGGCAGAGTTTGAAGAGAGTGTTTCAAGAACCTTTAGGTGCATATTGTTTGTGTTTTGTTTAATCCTTTATTTTGGTCTGTGTACCATGTTTATTTGTTTCCATATTTTGGTGTGTTGTTTGTTGATAAACGTGTGCAACAGCACTTTAACTGCAGCTCTCTGTCTCTGAGTCTCCCTCCTCCAGATTAACTGCCTTGGCCTTGACGGTATCCTGCCACACAGCCCAGCTGCAATTTTACATTATAAAACTGCCATGAAGGTGGTGACACCTACTTAGTTTCTTCCCAGATGTATATTGTTGTTTTTTTACACCCTGAAGTGGAATATTGCATTCACCTTTTTACTTGCTTCAGAATGGGACTCACACAGTCTGTATAAGATTTCACTGGTCCATTTCAGTTAAAACCTACCCATAATGAGTTACTTTAAATACAGCAGCAGTTTTGTTCTAAGTTAGAGAGCATGCTCTAGCCTTAATTAATGTAGAAACCAAAAGGACATTCCCACTGTAGTACATTATAAATAATAAGAGACTGACAAATTAAAACAAATGATCTATTGAAGCATTAAAGGGTGCCAGAGAAAATATCCCCAAGCAGTAACTGAACAGGCAAAAAGACAGGGTGTGTGAAAATGGTTTTACATTCTAGTCAACATAATTAGAAGCAATATCGGTATGTGACCTTTTACATTTTATTTCTTTTCACCTACTGCAGTGTCGGTGTTGACAGGGGAGGTAGTTATCTATTTTACCCGCATTTATTTTGTGTAGCTATAGTCATTTTGTTGAGCCCTAACCATTTAAAACATCATACTACTGAAACGATTTCCACAGTCCACAAAAAACAGATTTGTACATTTTAGGGCAGCAGTATGAACATCTGACAATAGAGATCATTACAAATTAAAACTGCTAACTATAGAGGGAATTAACACTTATATTAGTAGACTGGTTGTTTGTTGTTGATTATTATGTGTATTGGGAACATGATAGCAAAGCTGTCTGGTGTGCACTAGTGTTCCTAACATAAACTTGAGGATTGTCAGGGTTAAGCAACACAATGCACAGACTGTGACTGGAGCTCAAAAGTTGTAGCTTAACAGCTCAAATCTTAGCCACTGTCCAAAGGAGCCAGGCTTGTTTAGACAAGAAGTTACACACCTGAAATATTGTCTTACTCTCCAGGTCACCCCCCAGTGTATTTATTTAATAAAAAACCCAAATATTTTCTTATATGTTTATATGACTTCTAACAAAATAAGCAACATGAGCAAAATATCAAGGTCAAGGTCACAAACCGTTATAATTGTGCAAGCATGATATCAGCACTAAGGCAAACATTTTGAAAGATATCTTCTTTAATGTGTTCAAATTAAAGCCTTGCCCCTGAAATTGTAAAGTTTCAAAACACCAAAAGCAGTTATCGTGAGAATTCTTCAGATCATAATCGTGATACAAAAATTCTGTTATTGTCCCAACACTACTAGCAACAACTCAGGAAATTAAATTTTCTGTGGTCAATTAGTAAACGCTGATTTGTGTATCAATGCTGAAACAAAGGGCCGAAGGGCCAAACAAACCAACACTAAATCAGTTGTATGCTGGTTGCGAAACCAGTATATGTAGCAATTGTTTATTTCTGTGTTTACGTCTTACCTTACGTCTCTCCTCTGACACTCTCCGCCTTCTGAGCTGAGAGTGGGTCTTTTATATTCGTGGCTGGAGCCTTAATTACCTATTAATAAATTACCTTATTAAGGCTCCAGCCACATTCCCACGCGAGTTCTAAGGAAGGGGTTTTAACCCCATCTTCATGACTATATAGTAGAAGCAAACAGCAAAACAAAAAGGACGGACGGTGCTCGACCACCCGCACACAAATCACAATAATAATAACAACAAACGATACATACAGAAATAATAAAATACACACAATGGGTGGGCACAGTGCTACAGTAACCCCATATATTTTTTTTCCTATTACTGCCTTTGCAGTTAAAAAAAAAAAGCAGTACACTTTCTTGCTGTCTAACACACCGCAGCTCCTTGAGCCCGTATAAGCTATGCGCTGCCCCGTTGAATGATTGCACACGGTCCAGAACCAGGTTATCACTGTGCTGCAACCTAGTGCAGCACCATGTGCTTCCCCTTTCTGCTCTCCTGATCGCCTACCGCAGCTACTCGAGCCTGTCTATCTACCCCGTGTATGCTATGAGCCACCCCGGGTTGGGTCTCTGGTGCTTCGGCACCCTCGGGGCTTAGATGCTCCATGCCTCGGTGCTTAGTGCCCCAGCACTCGGTGCTCCGATTCTTCGGTGCACCAGCACTGTATTCTGCCTCAATCAGTGCCCTCAGTGCTTCTGCACCCTTGATGCCTGAGTGCTTCAATACAGGTCTACACCCTCCAGTGTTTAAACAATGCCCGTGGGGCCATACAGACATCAAGCATGGCTAAATTCCACGCTTGCAAGTCCTGCACAATGTCCCCTGCTAGCACGGCTGAGCTGAACACAGTGTTGGGAGCCCCTGGCCAGGCAGCAGGCTCAAGCCCTTGCTCTGGCCCCAGCTCAGCCGATAACGCCGGACCCAGAGCTGACTCCGCCTGCACCAGGGGTCACCCTTATAGAACCGGATGTCAGCATTGCTGAGGAGGATCATAATGTGATTTCGATTGCAGCCTCATGGGAAGGTGGCTCTTTCCTTCAGAAGCAGCCCCTACCTCCCTTGACCATTCCTTTCGACGAGCAGTAGAGGAATTGCTGTAGCACTCTCACCGAGAAGGCAAGGCATTTCAGCAGATAACCTCAATGTTCCCCTCATGTACGGGAGAGAGCAAGATGGTGTCGTCCGCCGTACTCGCCAGTCTGTCCGGTCGGGCGAATAGTTTCTAATAGCTCACTGAAAGGATGCATATTCTACGTCCCTATTCATCCCATGCACAGGAAGTATCCCCTCTTCCCCTTTCAGGGGAGCGTCTTTGAGTCTTCCATGCTGCCATCCTGCTGGCACCCAGAAACGGGCAGACTCCAACTGTGGATCTGGCCCTGGATGGGACCATCTGTCCACCTTAATGATCTCAGATGCAGTTGTCAGTACACTGAAGAACGCTAGGGCCTCCTCCACAAGAGTGTTGCATGCCTATAAGTGGTTACATACCTATAAGTGCAAGTACTTTCAAAATGTGTGCATGAACAGAGGTCATGACCCTGATTATTGCCCTATAGCAACTATTTGCAGTTTCTGCAAGAACTGTTAGAAGCAGGTCGATCCACTGCTATGTTGAAAGTGTACTTAGCAGCCATATCTGCAAGCCATGTGCCCATTGACTCAGTATAATGGGCACTCATCACTGCATAAAAACTCTGCTTTCCTCCCTAAGGTGATCACAGCCTTCCACATGAACTAGTCTGTGGAACTGGAGTCTTTCCATCCACCTCCGTTTTCCTTGAAGGAGGATATGAGACTGAACTTCCTCTGCCTGGTGTGGATACTGAGGTGTTTCATGGATAGGACTAGAGCTCTGCGTCATTCTGAACAGCTGTTTGTTGTTATGGTATACAGACTCTAGGACAGCCCCTCTTTTAGCAGCAACAGTCGCACTGGATTGTGGATACAGTTTCAATTGCGTATGATAGTGCTGGCTTGCCCCCACCTGGCAGGGTAGCCGCGCATTCTAACAGAGGGTTGGCTATATCTTGTGCCCTGTTCAGAGAGGCCTCGCTGTCTGATATCTGTATTGTGGCTAGCTGGGCTATGCCGCATACTTTCTCCAAATTCTATGACCTTAACATGATTGATCCTTTCTTGCCTTCTTTAGGCACGAGGGTCCTTGAGGTTGCATGCTCGCACTGCTAGCCTTGGGTTATGCGGTCCTGATGCGTCCCTCAGTTGCTGACTGCTCTGGTATACTATACCATATCTCATACTTAATGTCTGGTGGTCATCTTCTCCAGGGTTACAATAAGTAACCTAATGTTACTACTCCACCCAACAACTCTTTAAACATGTTCTTGAGGAGAAGTCCCAACATGCCCCTCAATCTTAGTCTAAAACATTTAAGTGTCTGATGTTTGACCTTGTGATGGTGTCTTATTTTGGCGTTGAGAAACCAATATATTTTTTATTACGAAAGAATGTCAAGTTACCATCAAAGATTGAAAGGAGTCAGGAAAACAAAAAGAGACAGTATCTTTTTAAAGGTCTTTCACATTTTACATTGAAACTAATACCAATGATCTATGGTTTGTCAGCTCTCTCGGCTACTTTTAAACTACTCAGGTCCTAATTTCCAGACGTACTTCGATCTAACTCGGGCTGCCCAGCAGGAGGTGGGTTTCTTTTACATGGAGGGGGGGAGCTAAATCATACATGGCATGAAAAATCTTAAAGGTAATGTCAAAATATTCATAATGAAAAGGTGGCTGTACAAAACAGAAGGTTCTGTTATATTACTGTACCAGCTCTTTAACACTAGAACCGCCGGATTTTCGAACTACCTAGAACCGCCACGTGGTTCACTTTGACTCATACATTTTTAAACTGTATGAAAATGAAAGACATACTATCGGTACAACTGAAAAGGTTTATTTATGAACATCATATCTAACATTTGCATGGCAGAAACACCATATTTAAATGGAAAATTAACATAAAATGCTTTATTTTTATAATGATCGCAAACAATAATGATCATGAACAATGAAAAAATATAATAAAATACAGATTTCAAAGGAAATGGGTATGAATATATACCCGTGTACAGGTGTAAACAAGTATATGTACAAACAAAACTATAAAACCAAAGTCATTGTTTCTAATACTACATAAAAAAAATATATAACAGAACTTCCGGTATGATGGCTGCATTGTACTCTATGGAGGAGCGTACGTGTCCCACAGCTGACTGTGCCTGCATCTAGGAGCTGTGTTGTAAACACAGACGCAGTTCCACTGAACACTATTGTGTAAACATGTGTAAACTGATACATACAAACCTGTAAAACCGAAATGTTTTTATTGTTTTCTAAAAGTAATATAAATAAGAATATATAAAATGTGTTTCATATTAGGCACATAGGTTGTTATCCTACCTGTCATTTTAGTTTGCTGTATGCATCTGAGTGCAGCTTGCCATATTCCAATCAAAATGACTGCTTTCAAGATTAAATATTTCCTTCTGATATATTCCCAGTTGCATTTGTGGAACAAAATTAAGGATTGTTGTCTCCCAGGTACATTGAAAAATAAACATTCACTGACTAGGCTTTCACTGAGTTGGCATCTTGACACATCAACTATCATAGCAATCTCTGTCTCGTAGTGAGTCTACAAACAAAGGCTTAAATAAATAAATAAATAAATAAATAAATAAATAAATAAAAAACATGTGTGCTAGGAGGTGGGGGCATGTCTTGTTTGCTGCATTTACAAAAATAATAAAATACCTTAAATTATATTAAAAAAGAGAAATGTAGTGTAATGCATGGGTCACATTGACCCATGTGATGGTTCTAGGTAGAGCTTTTATACCTTTATAATTTTTATGATTCTGGCTATCAAACACCGTCAGGATAATTAATTAATATATTTAGGAAAAGTCAAAAACGGACATACACATACGACTTACAACGGAAGAGTAATTAACATTTTAAGTGTAAAATGGGTCACAATGACCCACGTGACGGTTCTAGTGTTAACATCTTGCATAAAATCTGATCAGATCATTCTTTAAAAAAAAAACTATGGTACCATTGGGTTTTTTTAATCATAAGCAACATCTCAATAAATTCCAATCAGCCTCAGCAGAAGACACCTTACTTCATAATAAGACAGTACAGGATGATATTTAATGACACTAAGAAGGATCGTAAAAGGATATATTAAAATAAGCTACTTACAACTTTCCAACTGCATTATGCAAGTCTGCACATCCATTGGGAAATTTTTAAGGTTCATAGGGCAGGAAAGTGTTAATGTCAATCTGGAAAAAATACATATATATATATATTCAGTTTTTTATTTTTCTTAAAAATATTTCCCAACATAAAATCAATGTCACCTTACAATAATTGATTCTGAGTTTCAGTGTTTGAAAATAAAATAGCAAACAGAACGAAATTTCAATGTACCATTTGTAATTCAGTAATATGAGAGAATTGGTCAGGGGTCTGAATACTTTTGCAAGCCACTGTGTGTGTGTGTGTGTGTGTGTGTGTGTGTGTGTGTATATATATATATATATATATATATCGATATATATATATATAGATATATATATATATATATATATATATATATATTGGTCTTAATAAAGACAGCAGTTTGGAGTGAAGTGAAATAAATGCAACTCAACATCAAGGATATTGATATCATTAAATGAAATCTACCATACGGAGAGATTTTTTTAGAAACAGAACGTATTTGAATAAAATAAAACAGGGGTAATGTCATTTGCATTATCAGCTTCGCTTCATGCCTCCAACCCAACCACAGCCTTATGTTAATGCAACGCAACCCACAACCTGTCATGTGTTATCCCTAACATAATCACTTCAGTATAATTTTTCACCTTTTGTTGCCTTATAGCCTGGAATTAAAATGCATTAAAATTGTTTTTTTTTTTTCATTTATCTACACATCCTACCCCACAACTTCGAAGTGAAAAAAATATTCTAGAAATTTGTAGAAAATTAATTAAAAATAAAAACTGAAATAGCTTGGTTGGATAAGTGTCCACCCCCCTTGTAATAAAAACCCTAAATAAACTCAGGTGTAACCAATCGCCTTCAAAATCACACAAGTTTAATGGCCTCCACCTGTGTTAAATTGTAATGATTTACATGATTTCAGGATAAATTCAGCAGTTCCTGCAGGTTCCCTCCACTGGGTAGTGCATTTCAAAGCAAAGACTCAACCATGAGCACCAAGACGCTTTCAAAAGAACCCCAGGACAAAGTTGTTGAAAGCCACAGATCAGGGGATGGGTATAAAACAATATCAAAGGCCTTGAATATCCCTTGGAACACGGTCCAGATGATTATTAAGAAGTGGAAGGTGTATGGCACCACCAAGACCCTGCCTAGATCAGGCTGTCCCTCCAAACTGGATGACCGAGCAAGAAGGAGCCTACCAAGAGGCCAATGGCAACGTTGCAAGAAGTACAGGCTTTTATGGCCAAGACTGGTCAAATTGTGCATGTGACAACAATATCCCAAGCCCTACACAAATCTACCCTGTATGGTAGGATGGCAAGAAGGAAGCCGTTACTCAAGAGCCCACCTTGAATCCAATTTTAAGTATGCAAAAAAACACTCAGGATATTCTGTAGCCATGTGGTAAAAAGTTTTGTGGTCTGACGAAACTAAAATGGAACTTATTGGCCTAAATGCAAAGTGTTATGTTAGGCGCAAACCCAACATAGCGCATCACCCAAAGAATACCATTCTTACTGTGAAGCATGGTGGTGGCAGCATCATTTTATAGGGATGTTTCTCATCGGCAGGGCACTTGTCAGGATAGAAGGGAAAATGAATGGAGCAAAGTACAGAGAAAACCTCCCGCCCTCTGCAAGAAAGCTGAAACTGGGATGGAAGTTCACATTTCAGCATGAAAATAACCCAAAGCACACAGCCAAAGCTACACTGGAGTGGTTAAGAAACAAAAAGGTAAATGTCCTTGAGTTGCCCAGTCAGAGCCCCAACCTAAATCTAATCGAAAATTTGTGGCATAACTTGAAGATTGCTGTCCACCAACGCTCCCCAAGGAACTTGACAGAACTTGAACAGTTTTGTAAAGAAGAATGCTCAAATATTGCCAAATCTAGGTGTGTAAAGTTCATAGAGATCTATCCCAACAGACTCACAGCTGGAATTATTGCTAAAGGTGCTTCCACCAAGTATTAACTCAGGGGGCTGGAGACTTATCCAATTATGATAAGTTTTGTATATATATATATCCTGCAACTTTTAAATACATAAGCAAAATTTTAAACGTTTAACACTTGGATAACTTTTAAACATTTAAAATGTAAACTATTAACAATCCTTATGCCTATTGCAGTAGTACACCACAAAATAAAAGCTTCCAAACCCACACCAGTAAAACCTGTATTTACAGCCACCCTTGTCTAACCTTTATCCACTTTTATCCTTACCTTATTGAGTAAAGAACATTTCCATTTTTAAATATTCTCAAAAGTTTGTTATCTGTAGTAACTTCATGAAAATGAGCTCCTTTCTCATTTGCAAAAAACAAATCAGGTTTCCAGATAGAATCTAACATAGAGGGATCCAAATCTAAAGAGTCATCGGGATATTCGCTATAAGCCAACCGGGGGTCATTCCACTGCTGACGAAGAAAGATGTTCACTCTATAATCCTATGGGAAACAAAGAGCACGGAAATGTTAAACCTCCCTTAATAATACAATATATAAATAATATTATTTTACTTTGTTTACTTAGAACATTTCTGCTTTGAAGAATTTGCATTATTGACACACAAGAACACAAACCAAACAGAGCAGAGTGAGAGACCTGTGAATTTAGGTTTCTCACATATAAATAGTTGGTTACAACCAACTTAATAAGTAAGTTTGTGTGTAAATTAATTTTATCTGGCTTTATCCATCAAGTGTAAGTCTCACAACTGGTCAATAGGGCTAGAGCTAATTTTATATTATTGGAATGTTATTTAAATATGTTCTGAGATGACAGATTGATGCACTTTTTTAGTACAGTGGTAAATATGTATGTTCAATTACTCAAATACTGTCTGTATTAAGGTTTTGTTGCCTGTCTTAAGGAGCTACACTTCAGTGCTAGTTACCTGGCATATGTATGTGTCACATAGGCTAGATCAGCATCTTTATAAAAAATTTGAGCCAGTGCTATCTAATGATTGGAAACTTTTGATCAAGTTTCCCTTTGCATTGCTGGAAATACACTGCTGTGCAGTAGAGGGTGCTGATACTTACAAATATGAATATTCTTTGGCTGATCTTGCCTATACTGTCAATGGCAGGCAACTGGAACTGATGAGCAGCTCCATAACTCAAATCACCTTGTCTTACTCTGGACATGTGACCATTGTGCCTTTTTGAAATGTGACACCAAAAATAAAAAGTTGATTAAATGGTTTATTGCAGGAGATATTCAAACACATGATTGCAATATTGAAGCAATGACTAAAAACAGGTATTATAACTGTAACTGAAAATAACAAAACTGACGAATAAATACACAAACACATCGTAAAAATATATTTAACAGGTTATACATAAAACCAAATTCCACCCTTCAGTTAAGGCTAATTGGAGAATTTTCCCCAGTACCCCCATGCTATAAAAGAAAGAGGCCAATGGAAACGTTGCAAGAAGTACCAAAAAAGAAAAAAAATACTGTCAAAAAGTTGTTTTTAAAATCCAAACTACCACTTGCAAATCCAAACTCATGTACAAGCTTATGAAGAAATAAAATAAAATGTCTTCCACGCGATATTTAATGTAATAATGCACTGTACAAGAAATGATCACACAAAACAACCCTCTGGAGCTTAGCTTTAATAATTGTATTTATTTTTTTTACATCACCATCTACAACCACTGGTGGCACATGGTACAGATGATCAATGAAGCTGTTGCACAGTCATCTTTGTTTTCCAGAACTCCCAAATTGAGTTAATCAGCTCTAGATGTTTGATTAATTTAATACATCAGGATTTGCATGCTGGGGAGATGTTTTAGAGTTAGTTGGGTTGAAAACATTTTGCTTTTTTAAAGAATGCATTAATAAAAATGAAAATGGGCAGACCAGACCACAGCAGCATGATTTTGGGAATAGGCACAATCAACATTACCAGATGAAAGGAGATTGAGGACGGAACTGCATTGTTTTCAATGCATTTTTAAGAACTGGTCTGTGGATTTTGTGGATGAACAGATCAATTATTACACCAGTGTAGTGTTATTTTCAGGTACCCATCAGATTGCAATTCAAATCTTTCAAAACATTTATGACTATACCTAAAGAGTAAGTAGCAGGGTCCAAAAAATATAGCATTATTTATATGTCCCCACATGTGCGACAACTGTGTAAATAAGGTATCTGTCATTTTTCTTTTCATTGTTAACAACCTGACAACTTGTTACATAACTTTCAAGTCTGTTTCAAAGCTCTTTTCAAAATGGCCAAAATTGTCGTCAAAATCACTGCAAAAAAAACAAACAAACCATAATGCTTTGGTGTTTCTGTTCCATACCACATCAAGGATCACTATTGCTGTGTTACCTGTTTGACAATGTGAGCAATACACCTTACACTATTAGTGAACTAGAGTGGATATTTTGAAAAGAGCTTTAAAGTTATAAGTGTTAAAAATTGTCAGGATGTTAACAATGAAAAGAAAAATGACAGGTACGTTATTTAAACAATGACAGCAATACGTGAGGACATATAAAGCTATATTTTTTTTTGAACCTCGCTACTTACTCTATTTCATGTATTTATTTTTCAAGTCCTGACACACAAAGGTAATCCTCACATCCCAATGCACAAGTATGTCCATTATTTATTCATTTATTTCCTTTTATTTTGTATACTTTTTTTACAGATTTATATTTGAGTAACTGTTGTAAAATCATAAAAAAATAAGGGAGCAGTAAAACAAAAAAAGGAAGTTCTGCAACATAAGACCTACTAAAGATGGCTGCACAGAATGCTGCATTGTCTTTTAGCTGAACAAATACAGGTGTCAACTGGCCTCAGGCCATCCTGTAATACTGCATTACTAAAGAGTCAAAATTAAAGAATTACAAAAATAGAAACGTTAACGTAACCTCGGACATGTTCAGCAAATACTAAAAAATTATTTCAAGGCCTGTAAAAAAAAAAAAAAAAAAAAAAAAAAAAATATATATATATATATATATATATATATATATATATATATATATATATATATATATATATATATATATATATATATGGCTGTGTTATTGTGTTTGCATTCAGCAGAGCTGTGTGCAGGACTGGGTTACATGACCCCGGAGTGGTGCGGTTCATGCGCTTGTGGACAATGTGTCCCTGCTTACAGTCCTAGTTCCCACTCTGTGACTGTACATGCAACTCTGCACTAGTGTTGCCCCTGTGGGAGTATACAAGAGTGTGGAGTATTTTGGAGAATACTTGCTAAATTGCTGTTTTACCCTTTTACGCAAAATAAGAGTTGCTGCTTTGGGCAAGACCTGCTTATATTCTTCATATTTTCTTTTTCAATGAGTTTTTACAATATTTTGACAAGTTTATAGCTTTGTATAAGAGTAACACAACCCCAAATGTGAGTAAGGAATTTAAAAAATGCGTACTTCATGTGTAGCAGTTTGAAAATTTAGTGTAGAGCAAAACAATGTGGAATAAACCTAAATATTTTATAACAATCTCATTTATTCCGAAAATGCGAAACTATGAACACTGTTTTTTATTATTCTCCCAATGTGCAGTGTAGTTTTAAAATATGACAGCCTCTGATCCCACTCAGCTACCTATTGGGAGAGACTGCGTTGCCTAGAAAGCATGCAGGCTCAGTCAGCCCCATTCTCTAATACAGCTCTGAGGGAATTGTCTTGGAGAAAGTCCACATTTGTTACAAATACAAACATGACTAAGAATTTGGGTTTTTTCTTGGTCCTATCAAAGTATAAAGAAAATGGTACGTATATTGAAATACAATGGAAAAATGTGCAATTTCCATTTATTTACAGTTATTTTCAAATATTACAAAGAAGCAGTGTAACAGAGATACAGTGATTTGTGGTGTTAGATCTCCCTCCCGACCTGCGAGGGCACTGTGTAAAGGGAAAAGGGAGTACCCTGGACTGGATGGCCCAACAGTTCATTCCCAGGGTTAGGTGGAAGTCAGCCATCTAGAAAGGGGGCAAAGCTATGGTGCACTAAATCATCGACCCAGAAGGGAAACAATGTGGCATCCGTAGATTGGAGGAGTGGGTGCATTTGTTAACCAAGGGGTCATGGTTGATGGTATTTAACACTAGAAGACCCGGAGATATACTCATACCTACAGCCCCGCAGCAGTCTTCCTGACGACTGTATTCAAAACATAGCTTGGTTAAATAAGTGTTTACCCGCCTTGTAATAGCAATCGTAAATTAGCTCAGGTGTAACCAATTGCCTTCAAACACACACCAAGTTAAGTGGCCTCCACCTGTGTTACATTGTAGTGATTCACATGATTTCAGGATCAATTCAGCAGTTCCTGTAGAATCCCTCCACTGGGTAGTGCATTTCAAAGCAAAGACTCAACCATGAGCACCAAAGAGCTTTCAAAAGAACTCCAGGACAAAGTTGTTGAAAGGCATAGATCAGGGGATGGGTATAAAAAAAATATCAAAGGCCTTGAATATCCCTTGGAGCTAAGTCAATATGATTATTAAGAAGTGGAAGGTATATAGCACCACCAGGACCCTGCCTAGATCAGGCTGTCCCTCCAAACTGGATGACCGAGCAAGGAGACCTGTCAGAGAGCCTACCAAGATGCCAATGGCAACGTTGCAAGAAGTACAGGCTTTTATGGCCAAGACTGGTCAAATTGTGCATGTGACAACAATATCCCAAGCACTACACAAATCTGGCCTCTATGGTAGGGTGGCAAGAAGGAAGCCATTACTCAAGAAAGCCCACCTTGAATCCCATTTGAAGTATGCAAAAAAAAAAACTCGGGAGATTCTGTAGCCATGTGGCAAAAAGTTTTGTGGTCTGACGAAACTAAAATGGAACTTTTTGGCCTAAATGCAAAGTGTTATGTTTGGCGCAAACTGCTGACCACTACCCAAACAGAAGAGGAATTAGCCAGAGCACTAGAACGGACCAGTGGTGCCGTTCTGAGGGGGAGGATATATGACCGGGAGAGCTCTAACGCTGGTTCCTATGCAAATGTGTGCAGCTGGGACACATAACAGGAGGCGTATTGCTGGGCAACCAATTGAGCACTTAGGCTCGCCTGGCACTGAGCTGATTGGGATGTCCAGATTGGCTGGGGGGTGTGCCCGGGGAAGGCTGTGTGCATCCATCAGACGGGGTTCAAACTCCATCCTGGGAAGTGACAGCTGCTGAGGGAGACGCACTTTCTAGGAAATGTTGTAAGAGGAAACGGACCCGCAACATCGCAACAGACACGGAGAAGGTAGCAGCAGTAAAGGGATGCCCTCCCACGGACAGTCTCCAATAGAAGATAACCAGTACTCCTGGGACGGCGACTGTATTTGGAGGGTTGCGGGAGGACCTCGCACATGTTCCAGTTCTGGCCTTTCCCAATTGCCAGTCCTTTATCCTGGGCACGGACACTAGCAGGAGGGCCTAGACGAGGAGCAGGTGGTCACATACTACAGCCGCTCTCAGCAAGGTGGGAATGAACTACTGCGCCACCCACCGGGAGTTGCTGGCTGTAGTCCAGGCCATACAGCACTTTTGCCCCTATTTGTACTGCAGGCGTGTACACCTGAGCACAGACCACGCATCCCTACAGTGGCTGCTCCAGTTTCGCAAGCCAGAGGGACAAGTGGCTAGACAGATTGAGGCCCTGCAAGAATATGACCACTCTACTGAGAATCGGCCAGGTCGCCTACATAGTAACACAGATGCTGTCACGTCATCCTTGCGAGGAGAAGCAGTACAGGCACTGTGTATGGCTGGAAGAGCAAGAGGCACAACACTATCTGGATGAGCATGCAAGTTCCATCACTGCCAGTGTGGAAAGCCTGCCTGAACTGACTGGTGGAGGTTTGGCAGTTGCAGGGACTGGACACAGACCAACTTGAGGGGAGGTGTCAGTGTTCTTCCCAGGAACTAAAATGTTCTACGCTCAATGGAGTGCCTGCAGGAACGTTTCTACTAGGGTACCGTTGGAGCGTGTTGCAGTGGATATCTTTGGCCCATTTCCACATTCCGAGAAAGGCAGCTGGTTCACTCCTGTGGCCATGGGTTATTTCACAAAATGGCCTGAGCCTGAGGCATATGCCATTCCGGATCAGAACACAACCACCTGCGCCAACACACTCTTGGGTGGCATGTTCAGCCTGTTCAGGGTGCCAAGGGAGCTGCAGAGCGACCAGGAGCTGAATTTTGAGACACAGGTGTATGGCGAGGTTCGGAAACTATGTTCGGAAAGAAGCTGCACAACCCAGTGGACCTGTTTTTCATGAAAACACTGCAGCCTGATGTCCTTGAGCCGGCTGGACTGCAATACTTGCATCAACTCCAGGACTGGCTGGATGATGCCCACAAATTTGCCTGGACACACCTCACCGGGGTTGGCTAGCGACAAAAACTGACATAGGTCAGGGGAGCAAGTGTGGGTTTATTACCCCCAGCGCCACAAAGGACTCTATCCCAAGCTGGTCAGCCACTGGGAGTGGCCTTGCAAGGTTTTGGAGCACCTCTCAGAGGTGGTGTACCAGGTAAGGCTCTGGATCAATGGTCAGGTGGTTGCCCTGCGCCGTGACTGTCTGGCCCCCTACCCCGCCAGAATGGACTTGAACTCCCCTACCGGCAATGGGGAGTCAAACCCCGGCACATCAAAGCAGGCAACCCCAACAAAGAGGGGATCTAGGATTCTGGGAAGCGAGAGGTATTGTTGTTTGCAAGGGGATTATTGCTGTTAATGTGCAATTGTTCCTTGCTGTTGCGTATGTGTGTTCTGTGCTGGTTTTGTGTTTGTAAAATGTTGCTTTATGTTAGTCACCATAGGTAGTTGTTTGTGTTCCTGTGGTGGGCTATGCTATTTCCAGTCCTGTTGGTTGCTTGTATACTGTGCACTGCGCATTGCTTTCGGTTGTAAAGGAGAATCTCTGGCCCTTTTGGGACTCAATAAAAAGGACTAAAATAGCAGTTCCATTTTGTCTATTGAAGTAATTCGGCCTCCACCGCATTTGTAATATATTATATATATATATATATATTATAGATATATATAATATATATATATATATAACTATATATATTATTATATATTGACTTTCGTAACTGAAAGCATTATATATCTTTAAATCTTTATTTCACTCACTAACGAGTGTTGATGATTCTCAACGTTCCGACTGTTCTCCATTTCTCTTTTTAGTAAACTAAATATGTTGCATTTTTAAACGGTTTTATGCTGATTCATAATGTAGAGTGGTTGAACATTACCATTTGTGCACTCATGAACTGGGAAAGGGAGACATGTTTACTCATCTTACAAAATAAATTCCTTTCGAAAGGCTCTTTCAAATGCCAGGAACTGTGCATGGGAAAAAAATGAAAAATCAATTGAAGTCGGTGTAACATCGGTATAGTTCCATCAGATTTGCTTTTGTTCAGCTTTAAGAATCTTTCAGAAGCATTTTTTTTCTGAAATAGTTCATGGTAAATCATCTAAACAGAAACACAACAGAGAACCAAACATAATATATTATAGTAGGATAAGTAATAAGTAGAAAAAAAAGAAATACCAGGGATATAAAGTTGTAGTCAAAAATTACATACCCCAGTGAAAATTTATAATTTCTAGACATTTCTCGAAAACAAATAATTATAGGAAAAATCTTTTGTAGCAAATGTTTTCCTTTTATGGATGAGGAAAACATGGTAAAATAAATAAATGTCTACAATGATTTATTTCAGCAATTTTTTTGCAAAACTCCAAAAATGATCATACCAACAAGGAAAATGAAATTAACATCTAGTTGATGCACCTTTAGCAATAATAACCTCTTTTGAACGATTAGGATATTTGTCAATGAGCTTTTGGCATGATTCTTTAGCGATTTGTTACCATTCTTCAACGCAAAATTGTTCCAGTTCATTCAAATTCCGAGGACTTTTCTTGTGCACAGCCTTTGACTAGGTTATTCCAGAACCTTGATTTTATTCTTCTTTAACCACTCAGTAGATTTTGATGTAGGCTTTGGATCATTGACGTGTTGGAAATTTCAATTGTGTTTTAAACCAAGTTTTGTAGTGGAGAGTTTCAGATGATTGGCCAATATCTTTTGCTATATGCTATATCTGTATGCTATGGAATCAATTTCACCATGTATTGGAACTAAATTTCCTGTGCCATTAGAGGAAAAACAGACCCACAGAAGGTTACTGCCTCTATGCTTGACAGTAGATATGGTGTTCTTTTCTTTGCACGCCTCATCAGACGTTCTCCAAACGTAACCACTATCAGCATGACCATAGAGCTCGATTTTTGTTTAATCACTCCACAAAACCTTTGACCAGAATTCATAGCCATCATTCAAATGCCATTTTGCAAACTTGAAGCTATTGTCCTTGTGACGTTTTCCTAAGAGTGGCTTTTTCTTGGCCTGCGACCTTCTGGACCTTCACCATGCAATACTTGACCTATGGTTGATATGGAAACCCCAGTCCCAATAGCAGCCAATTCACTTTGAATATCTTTGGCAGTCAATCTCAGATTGTTATCAACTTTCCTCATAATTCTTCTACTTGTTCTTAGTGAAAGAACCCTCTTTCTTCCAGACCAGGGACGTTGTGACAGTACCATTAGTCTTGTACTTCTTGATAATAGAAACAATAGTTGAAACTGGGACACTCAAATACTTGGGAATCTTCTTGTATCCTTCTCCAGCTTTATGACAATAAATAATTTTCTGCCTAAGGTCTTCAGCTAGCTCTTTTCTTTTTCCCATATTGACTTTTTGGTAATGACAGCAATCATCTTATGCCTAACCGTTTTATACTGTCTAAGAATGTTCATCTACAATCCAACACTTTCTAGCCTTTTCTAGAACTGGGTTCTGCATTATCATATTGAAATGCATACTTTTGAATTAGCATTTTTTGAGTTTTATAGAACAACTGCTGAAATAAATAATTGAATAAATCTATTTCTTACATCTTTTTTTCCTCATCCACAAAAGCAAAACTTTTGCTACAAAAGATTTTTCCTAAAATTCTTTGTTTTCTACAAACTTTAAAATTTCCATTGGGGTGTGTAAAAGTTTGAATACAACTGAATGTTATAATCTGCTATCAATGTAGCATGGCCAGGTCTTGTTGTAGGCGAGTACCCAGGGTCTGGAAAGTATGAGGATGATTTCAGGGAATACTATGGAGATTAAAATGGCCTAGTCAATGACATTATTATTTTAAGTAGGGCCTGTTACAATAAAAATTAGAGGGATATTTCACCTCCTATTGTGCATTGTTTAACTTGAAACTTTGTGTATATTTGTTCATAGTACAGTTGTTTTTTTTATAAAAAAAAGAATAACATCAGCCCTTTTTTGATGTCTTGAAATAAAACTCCCTCTCTACAGCAGTTACTGCATAGGGCAATATTTCTTAATTACCTAAGGTTTGACTTGTGTTATATTACAGTACAGTTATACACACCGAGGGTCCAGACCTTTCAGTATTTTCAGCTTCCTTGTTTCCTTGTTTATGGTGAATCGGTTATTCTTTGGTGAATTAAGTTATCTTTTACAGCTTATTTTATATTTAAAAATGTATTGTGTACCGAGATCTACAGTATCGTGAAAAAGTATTTGCACCCTGTCTGATTTTCTGAATTTTTGCATATTTTTGACATTGAATGTTATCAGATCTTCAACCAAAATCTAATATTAGATAAAAGGGACCCTGAGTGAACAAATAACACAACATGTTGATACTTATTTCACTTATTTATTAAAGACAGTTATGCAACACCCAATGCCCCCGTGTGAAAAAGTAATTGCTCCCTTAGACTCAATAACTGGTTACGCCACCTTTAGCAGCAATAACTGCAACCAAACGCTTCCTGTAGTTATTGATCAGTCTCTCACAGCACCGTGGAGGAATGTTGGCCCACTCCTTCATGCAAAACTGCTTCAACTCAGTGACATTTGTGGGTTTTCGAGCATAAACTCCTCGTTTCAGGTCCTGCCACAACATTTCAATGGGGTTTAGGTCAAACTTTCTCCATTTCAACAATATGGCTCTGACTGTGGTTTGGTGTAGCCCCAGGGGGCAATAACTTTGTCACACTTGAAGATTGCGTGTTTGATTGAACTATGTTTGAACTATGGTGTCATTTTTTCTCTTAGACTCCCTCTATATACTACTACAACCCACAAAAAGATCTGACCAAATTCAATGTGAAAATGTGCAAAAATGCAGAAAATCAGTCAGGGGGCAAATCATTTTTCACGGTACTGTGTGTGTGTGTGTGTGTGTGTGTGTGTGTGTGTGTGTGTGTGTGTGTGTGTGTGTGTATATATATATATATATATATATATATATATATATATATATATATAGACACACACACACACACACACACAGTGCTACCCCTTTATAAAGCGGTTTGCTGGGGTCCATAATTGCAGACTGCGTTATTTTTGTTTTGCGTTATAAGGAATATTCACATTTGTTCCCGAAATGATTTACAATGGCCAAATTAATATTGTAGCATACCGTGGAAAATGAAGGAAAGTGACACACACAATTTGCAGGTACTCAAATCCACGGTTTATTATTCCTGGCCCCTGGCAGCCTGGGCCACACCAAAAACAACAAACAGTCTTGCACATTCACACAGCAGCTTGTCTGACTCTCAAATTGCCTAAAATAATGTACGTTCAAATTCCATTACTTCTGATGACTAATGGAAATAGGAATAACTCCTATTGGCAGAGTGCTGTTTGGTTATTTTATTATTGTGCATGTATAGTTGGTTTAACAAGCTCAGTCAAACTCTTGCATTGATTGCTGACCCTAATATTACATTATTACAGAAATGTGATACTTAATGTAATTTACAAAAAAAAAAAAAAAAAAAAAAAAAAAACATTTTAAGGATTTGGGGTTTGGCTCCAAATATGATTAAATATATGCTGAAGACAATCTGCCTGAGCTCAGGACTACCAGTACATGCTAATTATCTGTTGACTCCAAAGCTGCTCCTAAACACAGGTCCAAGACCTGAATTCTAAATATTTGAATAATTGCATTAACAGCTCATTATTATATCAACAGTTAAGGGGGTGGTTAAAAACTAAACTGATTATACGCTTTTTGTTATTTAAATAGCTGCTCCATACACTTTTGCAAGGTTCTGGGTGTCTTTTTTCAATCTGACTTGAAAAAAGACACCCAGAAATCTAAAGTCAGTATTTCTTTGCAGTTTCTCAAGTCAAACTCCACACTATAATACAATTTGTAATACAGAATTGGTACTGCTGTTGTATTTATTTTTATTATAAAAGGTACTAGACCTGGGGGTCCTGGAGTGACTCATCTGATAGAAGCGCAGCCACGTGGTGCGCAGGGTGAGTCATACAGCATTGGTTAGCATCTTGGCTGTGTGAAGTAGGCTGTTCTTCACTAGGTTCTCAGAAGTGAGCCGAACACTGGCCCTGGCGCTTCTGTGGGTTAGGGAGGTAAAACCAGCAAGAACTGTTTTCCCTCATCGCTCTACAGCGAACCCTGCTGGCCCAGTGAGCTCAGAGCAGACAACTGCAGGGCTGCTCTTTGTCATCCAGAGGTCAGTAGCTCGCTGACATCAACTCTTGAGTTACTGGGTGAAAAAGGAAGCTGGCTTGGTTGTGGGATCGCCCACTGAGCTTTCGGGTATCCTGGGCCGTGCATGTGGGGCGTTGCCTCGGTGAGGTGAAAACTGATTGAACATTCCAAGTTGGGAGAAAATCAGGGGGGAAATTATAATTGGACACTAAATAAAAAAATAAAAATAAAAAAGTATACCTTTGCCTTACTACTTGCCTAATTCTTGTTGAATAGAATAAATTCAATAAATACATGAGACAACTTGAACATATTAATCAAATTTAAAAGATACATACCATGGTTGTTTCTGCAATTGAACCAAAGCTGTTAATAAATATGTTGCATGTCACATTGACAGGAGGACCTGAAAAAAAAAAAAAATACAAATCTCCGCGTTACAGTGGATTGCTGTACCAACACAATGAAGACATGGTGAATATTCATCATCAGTATTTTTGTTTTGTCCTTATACAGTTTTAAACATAACTTTAAATTATTTCATAGACCAATGCAACTTTTATACACAAAAGTGTTTTCTGAATTTTTCCAATACGTTTTTACATCAAGATTATTTAATATGCTGCTGGAACACAATAATTGGGCATTAGGATGAGACTGTCAAATGCAATCTGATAAAAAGCTCTGGGGTCTCGTTTTGTTTTTAAAGAACATTTATGAATTTATCCATTTGACCGATCTGATCAATCAAACTTTCCTCCACTTATGAGAAAAGTTCTTTAACATATAACTCAGTTGTTTATTCATAATTAGTCCACTAAGATGCAAAAACCACATTCAAATGGGACAACCAGATGACAGCAGAAGACAAGACAAAAATATATAAAAATCACGCACATTAATATTTTAAAATTACCTTTCCTCACCCATGATGGAAAATCATGTCACTGTGCCCCAGTATCTATTATACTTCACAGTCATACTATACTTCACATCCTTTAAGATTTAGATTTTTTTTTTAAGTTGATGTACCTTTAAAGTTTGGTCTGATTCTTGCGTCATATCCTGATGTCCTTCCCATAAGCTTGTCCAGGAAATCGGACGGTGACATTGGAATGTTACGACTCCGGGCTCCTTCGGGTTCCTTTGATGCTACCAAACTGTGGAAACAAACAGCAAATGTATATATTTACTATTCCTACTTTATAATTATTATCACTGAAGGTACTGGTTGCACATGTATGAATGATAAAGTTATATATTTGGAGAATAGTTTTATATTATAAGATTCCATGATTGTTATTTAAAAATTTAATAAAAATATAAGTATAAAAAAGCAATATGTCCTACTACTTTTCTTCATTTAACCTTACTACAGGACTTTGTAAGTGGACAGTTTTAACCATTACAATCTTGATTTTCAAATGCTCTTATAACAGTACAGTCTCGTAGAATTCAGCAGTGTAATTTACCTATTCAAAAGATCCGCTTTCAAAACAAAGAACCATGTAAGCCTGGATTAAAAACTATAAACTGCTTTTTAGTTTTCCCTGTATAATGTGATTCCATTTACATGCAAGTAGTACCTAATTAGCTATAATTTCTTATTTCCTTTCAGACCCTCTCTACAGTGTATGCATTGCTGAAGTGCGTCCATGTGCAGTTTGTTATTTTTTAGGTTTCACCCAAATGTGCCAAAGAATAAACCATGGGGGTGAGCAGGCAGTAGAGAAATCATATTTAAGGTGGTACAACCTAAAAATGTGACCCTCTACATTTTGCTGCTTATAACAGAAGACGTTACCAGTCTGAAAAGCTTTTGTGCCATAAAAATGAATATTTTACAACCAAATATTACCATATTGGGAGAAAAAATGGATAGGACAGAATTCATAACATAAATGTTATTTATACCCACTAGTAGTTACAGGAAACAAGCCTTTCATTCTTGCAGGACAGTATAAAATCACATTTTTATTTCTAAAAAATGTTTAGTTTTTTGGAGTTGTAGTCATTAATTTTGAGCAGGGCATGTTGTAAGGCAAACATATATTTTACATAAAATTACAGCCTAATATTTAAATATGATAAAATTCTAACAATGCAGTATATTTTCTAACTCTACAAATCATCTACTCAATATTTAATTTACTGTACATTTTACTTGTCTTCTCATAGTTTTAACCAGTTTAAACATTAGCTATACAGAATTTTATTTTGAAATATTCAGTGAAGAAGAACAGAGCTTGCTGTAAGCTTTAAATATGTTTTTATATGTTAAATAAAACATCAGATGCAAGGAGTTTAGAAATGTCGAGTACAACTGGAATTTTAATGTAAAACACAAAATATTATCAACATGTTTGCAACAAAATGCACATTTTTTGGTGAATAAAATAAAATTAGTTGCAAAGAACAAACCATGCAGTACTTTAATTCAGAGTTCAGAATTCAAAATGCATTTTGTGTAAAAACCTTCATAAATCAGTCCTATTGTACTTTTAGTGTTAAGCCTCAACTATACCCAAATCAAATTACAATGGGAAATGCATATTTAAATATACTAGCATTTCTACATTGTGAATCAATGAAAATAATATACAACATAATTAACTATAAATATAGGGAGAGTGCATTTATTGGTACATATTTTATCTTTCTGAGCTGGGGGAGGAAGAGGACATACATCACTTCACATACAGTTCCTCACCACAAAAAAATAAACTGTAGCACTACCAGAATACACAACTGCATTGTGTCTATGAATGTACAGGACACATGTAATCTACTGTAGAGTGTTATGACTTTTAATTAACAAGCAGATATATTTTTAAAGTCGCTGGGACAGAAAAAAATATATACATACACAAATGGGGTTTTAATACAGAGCATCGTCCATTATATGTGATGGCACAGATAGAAATATGCATTGTTTTCCAATGTAGGCCATTCGTAAGACAAAGATATACTCCAGAGACCAAGTATTGCTATAGTCAGGTTTATTAAATAACCTTGTGTCTTTCAGACCATTTGTCCTCCAAAACATTACATAAAAGTATTGTCAAGTGCTTATCAATAGATTTCTGATTACAGTTAAAATTTATATTATATTACATAAAGTGTGACATTCTTCCATAAGTTTTTAAGAGATGCTAGGTTTGGGTTTATGAGTGAAATGGAGTGAAGATCCTTATGTATTTGTGTTACAGTAAATCCAAAATATGTGCACACATTATTAAAGGACATGCTAGGATTGAGCTGTGCCATTAACCTCACATGGCATTTCTTTGATTCCAGTTAGCAAGGAATGTATTGTGGAAATGATGTTCCTGTTTTGTTTTGTTTTGGTTTGTTTTTTTAATTTAGTAGTCGGCAATTGTATTTATCATTTTTTCTCCCAATTTGGAATAGCTAATTATTTTTAGACTCATCCACTCAATACTTCATTTACATTTTACTTGTCTTCTCATACAGTTTTAACCAGTTGAAACATTAGCTAAACATTAACTATACACCTCTGCACCCAGGAGTGGCGAAGAAGAACACACGCTGTCCTCTGAAGTGTGTGCTGTAAGCCGTCTTCTTCTTTTCACACTGCAGGCCCACCATGCAGCCATCTCAGAGATACAACGTCAGAGGACAATGCAGCTCTGGGCACTTTATAGGCAAGCCCGCAGGTGCCTGACCAGTCTTCTTCAGGTTAATTTTCAAACCCGCTTTGATGCTAGACTCATGTAGTCCTTATAGTCTTGTTTGTAATTGTGATGGGCATGTTGTAAATATGAGGATGTCGTCAACAAATCGTAGGTGACTCAAGTAGGCTCCATTGATCTTCAGTCCCTTATTTTCCCAATCCAGTGTTTTGAAAATGTCTTCTCTGGTGGCTGTGAAGAGCTTTGGGGAAATTGTATCTCCTTTACAAACTCCTTTTTCAATCTTGATTTTGTCTCTGTGTTTATGGAGTCTTACTGTGGATGTTGCATTCTTGTTTATGGTGCAGATCAAGTCTCTTTAAGTTTTCTCAATTCCTTGTTTTTTCAGAGAGATTAATACAGCTCTTGTGCAAACAGAGTCAAAGGCATTTTCATAGTCGATGAATCCCAATCAAAATGGTAGTTAGTACTCGTTGCTGGATTGAATCACTTGCCGAACAACTTGAAGAACATCCATTGTGCTAAATCCTCCCCTGAATCCTGCTTGCTCATTTGATTGTGCCGAGCCAAATTTATCTTGAAGTCGGTTGGTCAGTTAATAGATCTGTAGTTCTTGAGGTCTGTATCTCCTTTCTTATGTAAGGCTTAGGGTACTTTAGGGGGATATGACATCATAATCAGTTCCTTTGTTCTGGTTAATGAGAGGAATCATGAGTGTTTCATGTTTTGTTTGTTTGGTACTTGTCTAATTGTTACTGTTTGTTCCGGTTAGACAGCTAAAACATCCGGGAACTGTCGCTTAAGTCCAGCAGGCAAACCTGGACTGCACTTGTACTGACAGCATGCATTGTTTTCGTCTATGTGTTACTGTCTGTGCTTAGTGTGTGTTTTTCTTGTGTCATTTACGTTCAGGACTGTAACCCTCCTTTTAAGCACAGTGCAATACACATTGTTTTGTAGAGCCTGTGCGTACTATTATTTAAAGAGTTGTTGACATGCAACCCAGTGGAAATAAAGCTGTTTTGAACCATGAACTGTCTTGTGTTTGTCTAACCCAGAGCACTGCATCACCCCTACACCAGCACTGCGAACTATACGTTCATACTTCCTCATAGATTTTGTTTACCTGGATTTCTTCTTCCTTTTGCAGATCTTGAAGAGCACTGAGTCTATTGTTAAGTTCAAGTTGAAACACCAGGCTTTGCTTCATGATCATTTCTATGTTCATTGTGTTGGATATCGTAATGACGAGTTTCACTCTCCCCAGTGGTGTGTTTAGGTGTATTTTGCATCTTTCATCTTTTGTGCTTTCATCATGGGGGGGTTGGCCATAACATGCTGGCCAGGTGGGATGGTAAGTGTCCCTTACACTTTGGCCAAGTATGTTACTCAAGCTTTCACAGCATGGTTGAATCTGTTAGTCAGGGGGACCCCGCTGTACTTCATCTTGAGAACCCGTTGTCACCCTCCTGCTACTTTGCGGCGTTGGAAGTTGGACTTTAGGAGGGATATATATATATATATATATATATATATATATATATATATATATATATATATATATATATATATATAGACATATATATATATATATATATTATATATATATATATATATATATATATATATATATAAAGACACACACAATCACAATGAGTTCTGGTAGTAAATCTCCCTCTCGACCTGTGACGGTGCTAAAGCAAAAGGAGAAGTCTCTGGACTGGCTGGCTTGACAGTTTGTTTCCAAGGTCGGGATGTTGGTCAGCCTGGATGGAAGCGAGACTCTGTTGCAGGAACGTATTGACCCGGAAGGTAAACGAGGTAGCTGCTGCAAGCAATAAATGTAGCTAGAATCATTTACCAAGGGGTCATGCGGGGTAGCATACAAGGGGTCAGAGAAAAGCTAATCTTTTCCTTCGCTTAGTTTTTGGTTAGAAACTAGAAGAGATGCAGAGAAAGCGTTTTGGAAATATTCGTGAGTGTTTTTTGTTTGTTTGTCTGTGTCTGTTTAGTAAGTGTCTGTGTTTTCTGATTATAGCACTACACGGCTAAATCCGGAGCTGCCTCCAAGGGCCAGTACAAACCACATCAACACTGAACTCCAGTCACGATTAGCAATGTTATCACTGTCATTCACAAACAAAGCATGATTTATATTGTACTGCACCACAAGCACTGAGAGCCCTCACTTTAGACTGGTGATCATGTGTGTGTCCAATTGTGTGTGTTTAAGTACTGTGTGTATTATCTACGGGACTGCAACCCGTTTTCAATACTGTGCAATACACATGGTTGCGCATTGCAAGCTTGTTATTATTTACTGTGTGGTCATCAGACCCTTGCATTATAAAAAAATAATAAACAAACCATTTCACCCCTACTTTATAGTCTGTTGGTTTCTTTGGATTATTGTGCCAGCACCGCACCTGCTGTACACCTGTTCACTATCAGCAGCCACTTTGCCACACACACATACACACACACACACACACACACACACACACACACACACACACACACACACTTGTAATCAAACGTTTACATACCCCAAATAGAAATGTCTCAGAAACAAATAATTATAGAAAATTATTTTGTAGCAAAAGTTTTGCTTTTGTGGATGAGGAAAGAAAGTTACAAAAAAGCTGTCTACAATTGCTTATTTCAGTAATTTTTTTGCAAAGCTCAAAAAATGCTAATTCAAAAGTATTAGCTGAGTGGGGGGTGGAGGGGGTGTTGCTAGGACACTAGATTCACTGTGGAGCCCTCTTATGTTGTTGAGGGCTAGTCGACGAAACATCAAGAATGGAAGGTGCCCACTTTAAGACCCCAGAGAAGTACCCTGATGTGCTAGGGAGGCCGCACTGTGGTTGATCCCTGGAGCCAGCATTGCACTTCAGCCATTAACACCAGGCAGAAGGCTATCTACAGCGTCAGATGGAAGGAATATTTACAAAGCATTCAAATCAACACCACAACATTTTCAGTAGCCCAAAATTTCACCAATGATAAACACAAAGAGAACGTGAATTTATCTTCAAACTAGGAACTTTGGAACCTCTTGGAATTATAGGTGCTGTTCTGACAATTATAATATCATCCACAGAATTCTTGAAAAATAACAAGTTTACTGAACTGTGTTTACTTTCTTTCTACACAGATAAAGAAAGGCTTAGGAGGATGTCCTTACATAAACCACTCACTCCTATCAATAAACAATTGTAAGAGGATAGCCAGGTGTTTAAGGTGGTCAGGAGGTAGGAAAGAGACTCAGAGCTGAAAAGCTGCAAAAGTTTAATAAAAATGGAGAACAACGGTACAGCTCACAGAGCCAAAATAAAAGGGTTAAACAAAGCAGTCATGCACAACAAATAACCACAATAATAAACAGAGGTCTCTCTCTCCAGCCCAAAACCCTTTTCACCAATGGAGCCGCATTCTCACATGTATTTAACCTTATCCCTGCCAACCACCATTGCAACCACAATGCGAATTTACAAGCAGAGCTCTGCCCTGCTACAACACTGTAATACAATGCAGAATAGTATTTCCTACCATTTTGGTTTCGTCGTGGTAAAATTAAGAAAAATAAAATAAGGAGACAAATCAGGTTGTCTTTGTGTAAAAGAACAGTATTCTAACAAGCACAGGTAGGTTTTTTAAAACAGGGCAGGCCTGTATGTTTATTGTAAACACAAAACAAAATGAACAAAACAAAAACCTAACCCCTTCCAGGAGTGTTAACTACACATTTCAGTTTTAAACTAAAAAAACTGGATGGCTAAGCCGTTTACCAGTATCAAACATATATTTGTCAAGTATGCACACAGTACTTGTTCTTTGTTCCAACTCCCTGGTCGTCTCTCCCTTAATGGAGCCCTGAGCTCTCCTTTAATATGATGTGGTTGCTCCCAATTATCAGTAATTATTCAATCTGGAGCAGCCAGGGACAGAAATTTACCCTATCCCTGCCAACCACCACCAAAACATGCAAATACCCTCACTATTGACAGGCAGAGCTCTTGCTCTGGTATAGGGGATAACGACAATTGAAAAATATTGAAGTTAGTTACTGAGTCATCTCTTGAAATGTGATATCCAAGAAACCTTGCAATCAGGTTTTAGATCACGACATAGCATGGAAACAGCCCTTGTTAAGGTTGTTAATGATCTGTTCATGGCAGCTGATTCAGGTACACTGTTGTTTTGGTCCTGTTTTTTTTTTTTTTTGGTCCTGGTCCTCAGTGCTGCATGTTGCATTCGACACCGTAAACCACTTCATTCTAATGAATCATTTGGAATGTTGTGTGGGTGCTGATGACACTGTTTTACTGTGGCTTAGATCATATTTGTCAAAATGCAACAGTGCGTTTCTGTGGGCGGTTATACATCTGACCCTAGTTCAGTATCTACAGGTGTGCCATAGTGATATTGTGTAATGTGATATTTTGCAATGTGATACTTTGTATTGTGATATTTTGCAACAACTGTAAGTTGCCTTGGATAAGGGCATCTGCTAAGAAAGAAAGAAATAATAATAATAATAATAAGAAGAAGAAGAAGAAGAAGAAGAAGAAGAAGAAGAAGAAGAAGAAGAAGAAGAAGAATGTTAAAGTAACATTATTCAGCAGGTTTCATTTAATTAATTCTTGTGGCAAAGTGGTGAGTGCAGTGCAGTGCAGGTACAAAACACACAGACAAGTGCTTTCAGGTGCAGGGGTGTTTATTGATAATAACGACAATGTTCAGAGCTCTAAGGCAAACACCTGTAAATAATAAATCTTGGAGTGATACAGCGGTGTATCACTCATAACTATAATCCCCAGGTTTGACCTGCAACCAAAAGTCCAGGTTTTACACACACCCACACACAAGACAAAGAGTGAAATTAGGTGCTAGTGGTGATTACAGTGATGATTAGAGTGAAATGCTGGGGTGAAAAGTGATGTTTGGGTTAATGCTGGCTTGCACACCAGCTCCGGATCGTGTTACTACTACACTGAACAAAAATATAAATGCAACATGCAACAATTTCAAAGAATTTACAGTTACAATTCATATAAGGAAATCAGTCAATTGAAATAAATTCATTAGGCCCTAATCTATGGATTTCACATGACTGGGAATACAGATATGCATCTGTTGGTCACAGATACCTTAAACAAAAAGGTAGGGGCGTGGATCAGAAAACCAGTCAGTATCTGGTGTGACCACCATTTGCCTCATGCAGCGTGACACATCTCCTTCGCATAGAGTTGATCAGGCTGTTGATTGTGGCCTGTGGAATGTTGTCCCACTTCTCTTCAATGGCTGTGCGAATTGATATTGGAGGGAACTGGAACACGCTGTCGAACACGTCATTCCAGAGCATCCCAAACATGCTCAATGGGTGACAGGTCTAGTGAGTACGCAGGCCATGGAAGAACTGGGACATTTTCAGCATCCAGGAATTGTGTACCGATCCTTGCGACATGGGGCCGTGCATTATCATGCTGAAACATGAAGTGTTGGCAGCAGATGAATGGCACGACAATGGGCCTCAGGATCTCATCACCGCATTCAAATTGCCGTTGATAAAATTGTGTTTGTTGTCTGTAGCTTATGCCTGCCCATACCATAACTGTAATGCCCCCTGCCCCATATAATCTACTAGGCAAAGAAACATACAATACTTTTCTGACAGCAAGTAGCCAAATATATATTTTTACCATCTCAGCCACTTATTTATTAAAAATAGTAGTGAACAACAGAAATAATTTAAAAAGGCAAAAAGTGATAACAGTATAATTTGACACTGAAAATAGCAATTTATGTTTACCATTTACTAAATAGGCTATATGAAGGATGCTTAACAGGAACAATGTATAAAACACTGACATGCCTCACCAACTGTTGCTGCTATGGCTTCCCAGATGTGTGCTTTCACCTCAGCATTCTGGTAGGAAATATAGGAAGGATCAAACACTTTTCAGGATGCTTGGACACCTCTGTATGTCATTCATGATTTTTCCTGTTAAGCATGTATTGTCAACACTAGGCTGTGATTTGTTAATTCACCAACGGTACTGCGAGGCAGCTAGAAAAAATGGCCCTGAATTAGATTTCAGAGGCACCATTCAGTGACACTGTGATACTGCTTTATTATATCTCTCTGCTCTATATAGCTCCATTCAGTAACACTGCCAGTGATATTGGTGGTAAAATGCTGCCTGATAGCCGACGGCATCGCACCAGGTATGTGTGTTCCGACCTTTATTGGTCTTGAAGGCTAAGGATGACCAACAACCCACAGATCATTAACTGCAGGTCAAGGAGAGATATAGAGACGAGTGAAAGGGTGAGTGGCCTCCTGTCTTGTATAATGGTGGCTAAGTCTTAGCCTGTAGCTATACACTACTTCCACGCACATAAATAGATAAGCATGATCTGTGTGTTGTTGATCATTCAATCGCTGTGAAACTGGGACATACAGCATAAGTGGGAGCTGCCTCAGACCTACTATATAAGCAAAGAGTGTGGGATACAGAGATGAGAGCAAGAGGTTATAAGACCAAATGGGCTCCTGGTCTACGCTGTAGTCTCAGACTGACAGCTGAGAAAGGTGTGGTCAGACAGTACGCAATACTGTTTAAGGAAAGTGAGTATTCTGTTATTTATTATGCTTCAGTTACTGATGCTAACACACTTTAAAAAAAAATAAAAAAAAAGGGTAGTGTTACATAAGCCAGGCTTTCCCTTTTAGGCCAGTGGGTCATGTGTTTTAGTTTTGTACTGATAACCTTTAGGGTTGTGCAACTCTAATGCTGTCCACTCTGCAACTGTGAGTTAGTAGATAGAAAACATATACAAAATTACAGTTTCAGACATTATAACAGGACATTATTAAAACTACTTTTCTTCAGAAATCCAGTTTTTTGTTGTTGAAAGGGGACACTTTTTGCTATAGTAGCAAACATGGTTTATACTGATATGAGAAAAAAAATAACATCTAACATGACAGAGAACACACAAAATATGATATAACAGGTAAAAAATGTAATATTCCGAAAATAGTATAATCCTGTCACTTATATTGTGTTTAATAGATATGTTCAGACAAACTGTTGTCATTGCAAAAGTCAACACAGTTATAGGTTGTATTCACACTTACTGTTTTTCAATAAAATAAAATGTGATATTCATGAAACTGTTCTAGACTGTTGTTAAAGAAACCAACAGAATTCTGCAATATTTTCTTTTTTTAAATCTCTCCAGCGTTAGAGATATGTTGCCCTAAAATTACTTGTAACGAATTGTAACACTTTTTTCAGTTAGTTCAAGGTACTAAATGCTTTACTCTGTGCGTTCACATTTTGAAGGGAACTCATGAATATTTAAACAGGATTCCTCTTTCATATTCATTATGCCCTTTTAGGAGAACGACAGACAAAAGCAATCAGATCAAATGCACCTCCTTTTTTGGAAAAAATAAGACACTGGAGAAAGAACTGGCCCAATATGGGAAACTAGTTTCTCCTATTAAAAGCATTCCTCTGGGTTGTAAGCATGACAGTATTAAGCAAGTCTTTTTGGAGACAGGCATTCTTGTTGCTTTACACCTCAGGACAGGTGATTCATGTCGCCTGGAGCTTCATTGTCGAGGGCACTGGTTGCGTTGTGTTCGCCAGCTCGGACTTTGGCTGAGGAAAACAGAGAAATGCCTGCCCGAGAAAGGAGGCAAGAGCTGAGGAAGGACAGGGCAGGGTGCTGTTGGCAGGAGGGATGCAGGGGGTAAGTGTGAGGAAGAGCTGGCTCCCATACCGTAGCGGCAGCCGGAGAAATTAGACACCGGGGAGGAGACAGTTCAGTCACCGCAGGAGACAGGGAGAGAACTGCCAACACTGTGGCCGCAGGCAAACAGACCCAGCCCCATCATGTCACAAAGCACCGTTACAGAAAATAATGCAAATGAAAATAGTGAAAAAAACCCAAAGACACTGCAGAACTCTCTGATGGTGGAAGGGAGACGGAGCAGTGCATCGGTCTGGTGCTGAATGGGAACCTTCAGTCTCAGGCTGGGGCAGCTGTCCCTCCCTGCAAGGGAGAGGGAAGCAGTGCTGAGTTGGGCTCCAGAATGGGGTCTGAACCCAGTGGACTGTGCAGGACTCCTCTCTAACTGAATCCCAACTGCTGGAGGCATAGGTAGCAGTGTCAGCTGAGGCTGTGTAGAGAGGAGAGGATGAAGGGGCAGAGATGGGTGCTGTGGAATCGAAAGAAGTTGATACCCGGGGAGGATGGTGCAGAGGAGATGGAAGGGGAGCTCTCTGATTCATTGTTCATCTCTGATATCCCCGATAGTCAACCCATCAGCAGCAAAAAAACTGTAAGCTTTGGTACAGCTTTCCCATTCTGTAATGGTTGTCATTCAAATTGAAAGGGTACGTTAGGTTATTACCATAACCCTGGTTCCCTGAAAAGAAAATGACAACAATTACCCTTTGAGGTTGTGTCCTCAGCTGACCTCAGCGATGTGCTACTGTTGGACGTCCCTCTTCAGCAGGAGGTGGGCGGGACTTCCCCCTCACAGCAGGGCCCTGATAGGGCAGCTTTTATATATTTGCTCAGAGACTGATGGTCAGAGAGGCGCTTCCTATTCAGTAATGGTTGTCATTCTCTTTGGCAGGGAACCAGGGTTATGGTAATAACCTAAGTTTTCAATTTTGTATCTGTCATGGATAAGTGCGTTTTTATATCTTTTAACCCTTTACAGTCTGAAACCCTTTCTAGTTTTTATATCTTTTAACCCTTTCCACATCAAAAAGACGTAAAGCATAGGTCTCTAGTCGTTTGTTCTCCAGAAAAAGCAAAGAAAACCTTTCAATGGCTGAGTGAGACCAATAGGAGTCGAATGACGCCGAAAAAAAGGGGCTTATCTGAACAATACACATAGCCACTGCACCACAGAGATAACACGGACAGAATCAAACGAGATAGCTGCTTCCGCATCCAACGCTGAAAGAATATCAAGGACATTTGAAGAGCTTTTTGAGATGTTATAGTAATAAAGTAATGACTTGGATCGTATTTTTGAGGAGTTTGGTGATAAAACAAGTGATCAGGAGAGGATTTATCAGTATGCACAATTATAAAGAGGTATGTGAAAAATACACCCAACAAGGAATGGGGCTTGGCTGTAGATGAGGTACTGATCTCCTTGTGCAATGCAGGGCCTTTTAAACCTGTTTAAAAATATTTTAAACAGCGCTTGTAAAATAAACAGCCTGTGTGAAAATAAATTGGACCTGATGCGCCTGACAAGCGCTGAATAAATGGACTGCAAAGGGTTAACTTGATTGGCTGCTGGCAGTGTTTTAAAAAAGCGCAGCTATTTGGGGTTTTTAGACCAGAAGAGGGCAGTGGTGTTTTTATAAAAAAAAACATTCTGACAGGGAGAATGAGGTGGAGTTGCTAGTGGAGTTGAGAGGGCCTTGTGTGCTAAGCCATAGCTTCAGCGGTTGTTTAGGGGTGGCAGTTGTAACAAGCCCAGTCTAGTTTTATTAGACATCGAAGGGATAGAAAAAGGGAGGCTTTAAAAGTGAGGGCTAGTGTGAGAGACGTAGTGGGCTTTGAAATTCAGGTAAAATATGTTATTATTAGGGTTGTCACTCAATAAAAAAATTTGGGCATTAGTTGATTAATCAGTAGATTTATCTGCAGATTAATCTATCCACATTTTTGATAAAGGTAATGATCTTATAGCGGCTGTCCTGCATAGCAATACTTCAAAATCAATATAAGCGAAATAAATAACTAAATAAATAAATGGAAATTAGTATTTTAAAAGCATTTGTATTATTGTTTTTAGTAAATGTAACACATTTGAACAGAACAACTGTTCATTCGGGCCACTGTAGGTCATACATACCTGAAAACACAGGACAACTGAGCTGCGTTTACCATTACAGCTACGTACTTGACTTCCTGTACTCCTTTTTATTGCACCTAGCAAAACCTGATAGACCAAAGAGATTAAATTGTTCTGAATCTTGTTAGAGGTACCAGAGAACACTGTGGCTATTGACAAGTGATTGCTTAACATGCTGTCATAGAAGGTATCACAGAAAGTAATTCCACATAATTACCTCTATTTGAGGAATTGGTGCCTTCATCGTGCCCCCTGAATGCCAGTTCTTGCTTGCCAAAGTAAACAACAGAATCAATCAAGCATTTAAGAACTTCACGATTTTTTTCTTACTGCTCATTGTGATTTATTGTATCCCTATGCTTCGGCTCATCCAGTTGAATCAATCCAGGTTTGTCCAAATGTTTTTAGTGTTACGGTGGCTCACAAGTGACTGGGAATGCTCATGTTTTTGTGCTGATTTAGGTAGACATCCTAGATTGCTGCAGCCAGTGCTGTTCCATATCGCCTTTTCTGTACTGAACAAAAGAAAGTCCCAGCAGTATTATTTTTTTTAATTGAAAGCCATGGATACCTTTAGTAGTTTACATTTTGGAAGTGGCAGGCATATCCCTTCCCTTCCTGTGTTGGTTTGAGTATATGCCTCTCTTTTTTAACAAAAATTTTTTCTCCCAATTTTTTTTTTAGAAAGTTCTTCTTGAATATTGACTCATAACCAAATCGACAACAATGCCTCCATTGTCTGATGACATTTATTTTATTTGTAAAAAGTAAATTGAAATATTACTTCGACGTTCTCAATATAATTCTCAGTAATGCTCTGTAATAAGCAATATCGTGCAAAATTCAGCTTTTGTTACACCGCTTAGGGCCTAGAGTATTTATGTCCTGCCTCTGCTCACTCATATATTTATTTATTTATGTATATTTGTGTTGTATTATTATTATTATTATTATTATTATTATTATTATTATTATTATTATTATTATTATTGTGTTTGGGTATGGATGGATGAAAGCTGTCCACCGTTATTATTTACTCTTTGAGACCAGCGAAAAAAAGAGGTTGTCATGGATAAGATTGATTCCCCAATCTTAAGTAGCTCATGGGAATGTGGCTCGAGCCTTAATAAGGTAATTGTCTAATAGGTCATTAAGGCTCCAGCCACAGTATAAAAGATCTACTCCAGGCTCAGAGAGTAGAGGAGAGTTAAGGAGAATAACAACGAATGCTACCAGCCAGCGAACAAGGTACTTGTTGTTAAAAAATGATTTGTTAGTGTTTATTTTATTTATTTATTTATTTATTTTATAAATGTAGTATTCGCCAATTGATTTTATTAGTGTTTATTTTTACTTTGGCCAGTGAGCCCTTTAAACTGTTTGTTTTTGTTGCATTAATTAAAATACGAGCACAGCCGCACCATTTTGCTCGATATCATCCTGTGTTTTGGTTTCATTTCCTGGTCTGACATCACCACTGCAGCCCTCACTGTCACACTCTCCCATTAGTTAAACTTACTGTGGCAAAGTGGTGAGTACGTGCAGGTGAGTGCAGTGCAGAGTGGATTAATCACACAGACAATGGTTTACAGGTGCAAGGGTGTTTATTAAATGATCTATAATATCCAGAGCCTATTATATTATATTTAGTTATAATATTAGTAGATCCTGATATAGCTATCTACAATTTATTTGTATCAGATAGTTTGGCTTGTATCAGATGATAATGACTGCACATTAAGATTTATAATGCTTGAGCATCATAGCCTCTAACCCTAACCCTGAAATATTTTTTGACCATGGACAGAAAAATTCAGCATGGAACAAGAAAATACAAAAACAGCACAGAAAACTTTTGCAGATATTCAAATAATTAAACAAATAATTGAACTGCCACATCAGCAATTTACAGTAGAGCTCAACCCAATCTTGCCCAGTTGTGCAGTAAAGATAGTAAGCAGTACCAACCCAATTCCTTCAGAGGTCTAACACCCATAATATAGACTAAAATACATTTCTTATTGCAGGGCTCATTAAAAAAAAAAAAAAAAATCTAATTTGCATTGTTTTATATTTTTGATTTTGTGGACTGTAGATTTGGATATGTTGTTTATTGAAAAGTGTGTCACCAAGAAAACTAATTTAGGAATGGAAGAAAGTCATTTTCCAGGTTGTCCTAGGAGACAGCAGGTACCAAATACAATTAACTGCAGTGCAAAAAATAAATGAAAAGTAGTGTGAAATATACATGAAACTGCACTGTCATAAGTAAACCATTAAGCTTGGTATACATAAATTCTCAACTAATTAAGTAGGAAAAAATATATACTATTACGCAGCAAAAAACATCTATATTGAATGTACTTGTTTACTATGCAGCACTTATGGCCAAGTGCCTGGACAAACTGTAAAACAGCATAATAACGGACAGCCAGCTATGCCAAAATTGCTCACTTGCGTCAACCATAGGATCATTCTGACTAGCTATGAGCAAATAAGCTTTCCAGGCCTCTACAAGCTAAAGGCATGTCTTTGGAAAATTGACATGCTCAGTTTTCATCTGAAAAGCCAGGTTTTTGATCAACTGTGTGGAGCTAATCTCCAACTACCCCTCCAAGGTGCACTCTAGCAGCCAGTTCCATCCTTGCTCTCTTGCTGTTGTGTTGGGCTAAAGAGCGGTATAAATGTATTGCTTCATTTTCAGCACAAATATAGTCATCAGAACAGAGTTGGAATGAATAACCCAGGTACATCTGAGGCAGGCCTTACCTTGTAAGAACTTCAATAACGTAATCTGCATGTTCAATTTGAATTACATTGTATTGCTTTGTACCAGTACGGGTTGTCCATTTTGGGATGTTCTTTTTTCTCAAACACTCTCACTATCCTAGTCTCATCAGATATGATGTCAAAAAAAGACTCCTACCACCATGATCTCTGTCATCACAGAAACCTCACAAAGAGTTTATTTTAGGGAAATGAATCACAATATGATATGTCAGTCTGGAACTTTGTCAAGTATTTCTCTTTAGCATTCTTTAATCCAGATATATTATAACCATACCACTGTTTAGTAAGTTTAATGTTAAAATTTGTATGTAAGGAACTGTTCAGTTGTACAACCAATACAATTTGATCAAATAAAGCCTTAATGGGGATATTTTTTTTGGAGGTTTCAGGAGGCATTTGTATAAATTTCTCATTTATAAAGATATTTTTTCAGAAGAGGACCAATCCAAAATACAACCAAAAAATTATTTTTTTATTCTACATGTCTACAAAATGTCAAACTAAAGCCACTCTGTAAACTACTGCATAACAGTACGAGTACATCCAGTCATTGGCATATGAAACTACAGTTTACAGAAATGCAGTAATATGAAGTACACCAAAGAAACCTAAGTTGAGATATGTTAGCTGAAAGCACTTGATGCTTTGATGAAGCATCAGGGAACAGAAATCATGCATCTACGCTGAAGTATGAGGGAGTTTTAGTTTAGACACAAAATCAGGATACAAGAGGCTCATGATTGTGTAGAAAAATATATTGACAAGTACTTAGAACATATATTTACTTGCTTCTTCCTGTAAATTGTTTGTTTATTACTAGCTATATGTTTTTATATATTTTTTGTATTCCTCTTGTAAAATTGGCCTGTTTGGTTCCTTCCCCTTGATATTAATGACATTAATTAATTGCACTGGCTCTAGTTTTGTAAGATGAACAAGTACAAATCAAAACCCTGTGAGAATAAGGTTTTGTGTGTGTTAATTAAAACAAAACATGACAAATGACAAAACTCTCTTAGCGCGGTAAGGTAATCAATCTATGTATGTGGTTGGGCAAACATCTGCCATAGTGTTGAAAATAAGGAAATACTTATTCAGCATAAGACGTCTGCAAGATGTGTTTAAGCTGTACTGCAGGAATACACAACAGTTAGATGTATAACAGAATACAGACCAGGAATGTATGCTAGGACAGCCTATTTACATTAAAGTGCATTCCACAGATGGAAGGTGTTTACAAATCTCTCTCAAGCATCTAGTCCAAGTGTATTTCTGTCTGTAAAGATATGCCAAATGTGTGGCAGAGAGGTCGCTATTTTAAGTATTTAACCAGTTACGTTGTTCAGAATTAGATTAAATAAATAGATCCTGTTATTTCAAAATCTAAGTTTAATTTAAAATTGGTGCCATTGTTTTGGCTGTGACGATTGGAAACTCATACAATCAATGTTAGCGGTTGTAATTATGGTTTTGAAGTAATATCCGAGCCAGTCGTTTTTCTGTCCATAATAAGACCCGTAGATTTGTTTTTCACCGTCATACACTCTCATCAAAACTGTATATGGAACTCAAGAGCTTCTCAACCATCAACATTGAGTACAAGCACATCGCAACCATTGTTAGTTGACGATGAACGAAAATGCTTCTATCATACTTACTAATGCAAGTGCAAGTCTGCTTTTATTACATATAACAAGACATTATTTTTTTGTACTACTGTGAATCCCACTGAAACTTTTATTCACAATTTTACAAAATACAAATAATATATAGAGGGTATATTATATTGTACATTGGTGCAGCAGAATATTATAGGAAGAATGTCCCAATGTTTTTTTGAGGGTTGAGTATATCCAATGCTACTGAAATATAAGAGGCATTCTTGCAAGCATGTGTTTTAGTGTATAGGTACTAATACAAAGATACAGTACCCAGTCAGACGCTCATGCAAGAAAGAAGCTGTTGCATTGTGTTTTAGCCATTACTAAGATATAATACCCAGATTCTTACAGTGAGCTGCCAACCTCACACAATCTGTGCTTTGTTTTTTAGAGGGTAATGTAAAGTATTATCTATAATGCTATACAGTAAGTAGTGTACACAATCTACAATGTGTTACTACTTTCATTCATCATCTAAGGTAATGCAAAAATAATCCTGATTTGTTGAAGTATCACACATCTGTTTTCAAGTTTCACGCGCATACCCTTTTTGACCTAAACATTTTCATATTGCACTTTCAATAGTGCAGCTCAAAGGAATGTGTGTGGTAAACTGCATATTTTTCATCAGGAAATTAAAAAAAAAAACATTATGAACAAAAAAAAAAAAAAAAATCCTGATTATTCAGCAGGCACATGCAGGAAATTGACAAAACAAAGTGGGTCAATCTGAAGAAAATCCTTCCATAATAGTTGAAGCAACTGCAATAAAAGTATAAGCATGGGACAACATTGGCACCTGCAGCCCTACATACATTACACATGTGCGTAACTGTGGTTTGCAAAATTTCGTCTTCATAAGTGTGGACTCTCATGTATTTTGTGTGATCGGTTTAAGCGAAACAGGCATTTTAAGCTTATGGATTGTATTGTTTAGTTAGTGGTAGTAATGAGCAAACAGAAGCAGATATGTTTGGTTGAAGCCTTCAATAAGGGTGAAACTCTGTTTTCTGATGATCCAGAATGTCAGAGGGAAAAAGAATCATTAAAAGCACTGAACCATCTGTTTCTGGTAAATATGTTGTTAGCGCAGTACTACTGCATGATTTGAATTCTGCTGTAGTAGCTGCTTACAGCCCTTTAGATTGTATTAGAAATGTCAGAGTTTACAGTCTTATTATGTACAGCTGTAAAATGATAAGATTTATTATGTACATTTCTTTCTTTCTATTATGGACTTTCACCACAGCACACAAACTGGCAGTTTAATGAAAAAATGTTAGTGATGGAAACAGAGATATGTTTGCTGAAAATCAGAAAAATGTTGCCACAAGAAAAAAGACACTGAGTGATACAGATTTACTAAAAGCGTAACTGGAAGAAAATGGAGAAAACTGGAAAATGCATCAAATACCAGTACAACATTATGGTATACTGGGAAGCAAAGACAGGTATTTAGCGTGACACAAATATGAAAGTTCAACCAAGTAACCAAACGAACTTCATAAAAAAAAAAAGAAAGTTTAGTGGCAAAACAAAAGCATTAATAAAACAAGGGAAGGGAAATTGTTGTATGTGCTGCTTTTTCAAGTTATTGTAAATGGCTACAACTAATTATAACAAATAAAGTAATTGTATCTCAGGCTTCCGGTGACATGGATACTCCACCTTTGGTTTGTTAATTATCTTGACACAAGAGTTTATTCTATTATATTATTATTATTATTATTATTATTATTATTATTGATTTTTTTTTTTTTTTTTAGCTATCTGTTTTGTCAGTTTAGGTTTATACACCACACTTAGGAGATGAGTAATGATTAGTTGTAGTGATTGTGAGAGTAAAATGATTAGAAATGGAACCAGCATAATATATTTGTGAGCTTGTTTTTCCCCTGGTTTAAGTCTGTATTTAAAGTCCTTATGTTTGGAGCTCGAAACAAAAAAAAAACAGAAAAGGTACAAATTTTCACTAATATTTACCATATTATATTTCCTGCTTTAGATGATTATTTCTTTTTTTGGTTTCAACTGATCGATTTAACCCAAGCCACGGATTGCTGCTTATGTGTTATCTTCAATGCATTTCCCTCCGCGGCTAAGTAGTGCCATTTGCTGTTCTGGGTGGATTCTACCAATTTTACAGTCTCTTTTTGAATAAGGCAATAGCTCAATCCTTTACTCAACAACATATAATGAATTGCCTTGGCATATGTCAATATAACACTTGAAGCTATGTGCGGTTAATATTGATTAATCCACTGAAACCTTTTTGTGAACTCTAGTTTGTATACAGAAAGCACAACCTTCTGAACCTTTGGGTCTCCAGAGATCTATTCTGCATAACATTGTATTATAGCTTGCCCTCCATGCTTGAGGTCTTTTGGTGGAGCCTGATCATCAACCCATTCTACTGACATAGCAGGAAAGGAGTTGGCGGTGGTTTATTAATTTGTGCGCTCCTACATGTTTCTCTTAAAGGATTCTCTTTGACTCTCTTTTTATATTAACCTTTCCTAATGTGGTTTATCAATAAAAGTGAGTATTAAATTTTGTAGCCAGATCCATAGAAAATCAGCAGAATGTTTTACAATTTAGTTTGAGGGCTTTTTGAAATTGATAATAAATAAATAAATAAATAAATAAATAAATAAATAAAAACAATACTACTAACTATAACAATGTTCTTGGTAGTAAATCTCCCTTCCGACCTGTGAGGGCGCTAAAGTAACGGGAAGTGAGAACCCTGGATTGCTTGGCCTGACACTTCGTTCCTAGGGTTAAAAGGAAGTCGGTCATTTAGATAATGGGTGGAGCTTCGGTACATTAACTCATCGACTTAAAGGAAATGATGTGGCAGTCGCGGATTGGAGGAGCAGCTGCAATCGTTTACTAAGGGGTCATGAGTGATGGTATATATGTAAGGGACGAAGCAACGTAATCTGTTCCTTCATTTTGCTTATTGAAAAGAACCTGGAAGGACCTGTGTTTTGTGTATCCATATCATGAGTGTTTGTTTGTTTCTAGTTGTGTCTTGTTATTAGTAGATGGCTAACACGTTCCAGAGCTGTTGCCAAGGGCCAGCAGAAACCCGGAACAGCACTGCACTTGCATCACAAATACCTGTACCAAATACACAAATACCACACAAATACCACAAATACGGATTTACGTATGTGTTTAGTGTTTCATCTTGGTGTATAATAAACAGGACTATTATTTTGGGACAAACCCGGGGATTACAATGTAAGTAATCCACGCCGCTGTATTACTTACCATCATTTATTGTTTACTGTTTATTTTGCCGTCAGGCACTGGACATACAAATCCATTAAACAACTTTGCACCTGGATTATAATTGTCTGTCTGTTCATTGATCACCTGCACCTGCAAACTGCTAACCACTTTGCCCCAAATACATATTGGTAGTGTAAGTCTTAATTCTTTTTGTTAACCAGACTAAGACAATTTGTATAATTTTACTCAAGATATAAAATATGTTAGTATGTATGTCTCTACTTGAAAGAAAATAAAAAATGTACCAATATTTCTTCTCTTGCAAATCTTTAAAAAAAGACAGCTACTCACAACACTGTTTTGTAATGAATATAAAACACTCAGTCAGCAAGTCACTCTTTTATTATTCTCTAGTTATACACTAGTATCTATTTTACAAAAAGAGACTCTAGTAATATGTATAATACGTGATTCAAACAAAGTTCAGAATCAAAAATAAGCCCCAGGTTTCTCACCTGGGATTTTACAATTGAGTTTAACAAATCTGAATCAATGTTTGTCGACTGCATCTGTTGTTTACAGCCTAAAAGTAGGACTTCTGTCTTATCCTGATTAAACCGTAAAAATGTTGAGATATCCAGCTTCTAATATCAGCAAGACACTTGAATAAGACAATGATAGCTGTTATGTCACCTGGTTTAACAGATATATAAATATGTATATCATATGCATAGCTGTGAAAATTCACCCCATGTTTATAAATTAAAAGTGCAATTATGTATAAAGAGAATAACATAGGACCAAGAACGGAGCCCTATGGGACACCACATGTAATATTGGCTAATCCAGATGTAGAATCTCCTAAGGCAACACAATATTGTCTATTCGACAGCTATGATTTGAACCAATTTGGAACAGTACCAGAAAAGGCCCGACCATTCTCTGAGATGAATTAAGATCTCATGATCCACGACATAAAAAGCAGCACTCCGGTCTAAAAGGATCACTACAGATAAACAATTTGAGTCTGCACTCATACGCAGATCATTCACCACTTTGATCAACACAGTCTCAGTGCCATGGTTAAAGCAAAATCCTCAAAGATGTTATTATTATCAAGGAAACTATTAATTTGTTTAAAAACTACCTTTGGAAGTACCTTAACTATAAAAGGAAGGTTTGAAATAGGTCTAAAATTACTTAGAACTGAGCTATCCAGATTCGATTTCTTAAGTAAAGGTTTCACTAAGGCAGTTTTTAAAGAAGCTGGAAACCACCCTGATGACAAAGAGCTATTAACTATATCAAGGACATCAACAGCTTACTAAACACCTCCTTCAAGAGACTGGCTGGTTTTACAGTAACAGTTTTAATTTTAACTGGAGCCACAGTATCAAGAGAAGTTTTTAGTTGGCGATTATATCTGTCAACTAATAGAAAATTTGTTGAGGTGGGTGGAGATAGACTGTTTGAGAAAACTTTTGAACAACTGCAGGATTTATAGTACATCTTTTAACAGTACGCACCGCAGTCTTTTTACATTGAGGCAGTATAGCCTCAAATGAAATAAAAAAGTTATCAGATGTTGTAGAGGACATGCTAATTTCTCGTCCTCGAGAGATGATTATAGACAGGTATTCTACAAATTCTGATAACAATTGTCTCAGTTTAGGTGGGCGATAGATAATTACCATAAGAACAGGATATTGACACTTTGATCTATTTTTTAATTTTTTTTTTATTTGTTTATGGTTCATCTGTTACACTTGCATGTAAATTACAAGGAATATGAAAAGTGAATGCTTGATTAATATATTTAAATGTTAAATGTTGTAACATTACTGGTATCTTTGAGGAAAGAAAGATATTGCTATACGGAGACAAAAAACGATATTTTTTTTTTTACTGTGCAGTGACTGTAGCAAGATTTGGATCAGTCATTTAGGAGAACCATTGGTTTTCTCCAGAAACAGTTGGGAGAGCCTATGCTACACTGCATGTTTGTAAATAACAGAATGCCAAACTCAAAGTTTCTTATTTCACAAGTGGAAGCAAAGGTGAATGTCGCGAGTGTACTGCTACTTGTAATCCTTGATCCTTGATCCTGTCTACATTCTCTACCATAGTTTCATAAAGTGTAGATGCAACATTTGAGAATTCTGGATGGAATTCAGGAAACAAATTTTAGGATAACACACCCAGCCTCAGTCTCTTCCACTAGACAGACATGGAGAAAGTCTATGAACTTTTTTCATTTAGAAGGTTTTACACAAACATTGCTTAAAATTGCCTAAAAATATTGGATATTCATGTGTACTTTAAATATATAATAAATAGACTACCCCAAATCTTAACTCTTTTTAAAAGCTTTTCTGCAGCTTGATCCAGATTTTAATAACTAAATAATGGTCTCTTCACCTGGCCTGGCAATTCTCATTCAAATTCTGTGTGAGATTCCTCAGGTCCTACATCTGAAATGCAAACCATAGTCCATTCCTAGACATAGAGTTAGTTATAGTTATACTTGATTGGAGACAACTCAGACTAATATTTAAATCAATCAAATGAGAGGTTGCTAATAAAACCACTATCACAACAATTCCATATTCTTTTGCTCACATTGATGTCCTTATAATAAAATTATTCATGCAAGGAATAGTGCTGGGTGTCTTAGTGCTGTTTCCAGAAGTTTTATAGAGCAAATCAGTGTTTCTGATTTGCAAGCCATTAACATTAGATGCAAGTGTTCTCCTTATAAACACCTCAGTGCTTTTAATCTCCTCTGTGTTCAGATTTTACCAGCAGGTGGAAACCCATTATTTCCCTTTGTTTTCACCAGATGCAACCACAGACAATGACGTAATTTGCTAAGACCCATCAAATTATTACATAATGTATTGGTATTTATGCTGAATGAATCTTTAAAATGTTTGTGACAATATTAGAAACAACTTGGGGGAGTCTGCTCGTTGTACTCAGAATTGCAACACAAAATAACTTACCATCATAGAGTGGTACCTTTATTTTATTTTTTAATACACAGATGTCAGTCTGTTTTTGTACTTATTTCATAGTTTCAGTATGGTTACCAAATAATGTTTTTGATCTTATATATTCAAATTTGATGGATTTACCTTTTATTGTTACTGGGTCCATTGTTTGATCTGACTGAAATTAGAAGTAATGAAATGAGGGGGGCTGATAAATCACAGATCATGTGAGAGTCACATTAACAAGCTCCTGCCCATGGGTCATCACACAGTATCCCCTATCATATAATTTATTACACTGCCGAAATTCTTAATTTAATTACATAGTTCAAATATATATATATATATATGTAAATAGATATACCCTAGATCCAATAACTGTGCCTTATGTGGCTCTTTTCCTATAGAATGGTCGAAATTCACCAGTAAATCCCAAGACATGATGGAACAAGCTTCTGATTAAAAGGAAAATAATATTATTTCCTTTCACTTTGACTTTATAATTTATGATGAACTGAAAATGCTATTAGAGATCTAGTTTATTCCACCTGATGATTATATTTAGTTGGATTATGCAGCCTCTAATTTATATTGTGTGTTTGTATATACTTAACATAATTGAATAATTGCAATGTTTGGATTAATATAACATGTTTTACTGATTAAGATTGTGATTTCACCATTGGGTATCTAAATAGTACTGCCATTAAAAATATAATAATATTGTATATTATATATATTCTATTATAAATATATATAGATATATATATAAAATATATATATATATATATATATATATATATATATATATATATATATATATATATATATATGGGGGGGTTTAATTTTTACGGGGGGGGGGGGGGGGGGAGCTCAATTAATTATAATTAATTAAATTTTGACGACGGTTGATAATCAATTTGTCCTTAAAAAATAACATTTTTATTTAGCAGCCAAACTCATTGAGAACTACCTGAATACTCAAAATATAATAATTTAATTAACTTGAGTGTAAAATCGTTCTTCATATATATTCGGAGTAATTATGTTGTCCTGACAGGACTATAGGTGAGGGGAATATATATATATATATATATATATATATATATATATATATATATATATATATTATATATATATATAGAGAGAGAGAGAGAGAGAGAGAGAGAGAGAGAGAGAGAGAGAGAGAGAGAGAGAGAAGTGTTCTTTGTTTAGACTTTAGTTCCATGAGTAAATAATCGTAGCCAGTGATCAGTTAGCAGACACCAGAAATGTTTACCTTGATGTTTATGCAGTGTGTACACTTCTGATCTAGTGCAATAATATTTGAACTTTTTTAAAAATAATCTGATACATAAGCTAACTATCCCCCCCCCCGGCCGGGCAGCTGTTCTGACATGCAAACAATGTAATCACCGCACAATGTGCAGTTTGTAAAAACGACAATGAATGTATATCAAGTAAACACGTTACGGATAGAATAATAATATTATGTACGCTTAGACCACAGCTTATCGGTGAGAACAAACTAATAGGAAAACAGCTAGCTTTGTGTAACATCCTAAACTCCTGCCTATGTAACATACAAGTATTGTTGCTTACCTGAGCAGAAAGGCTGCTTCCCACACGTAGAATCCCCAAAGAGGCACACAGTACGTCTTTTTCCGAGTCATTTTCAATAGTTGTTAACACATATTATAATCAAAATAGAAAACGCGTCAGTAGTTCATGAGGTACCTCGACTTTCAGTACCACGGACAGCACCGGAACACCCGTTTGCTATTCTATCCCGCATACAAGAGGCACACGAAATGTTTATGTGAAAATATTAAATATCAGTTTGTTGAGTTCAATATGGTCTTAAAGGATTACATTTTAGAGCCCCGCTCGTTCAGCAGACAGAAAATAAAAACGACCTGCATTGCAAAGCAAGCAGCTGGATGGAAAAAACACATTGGGAGCAGCAGAGCTTCTTGACACATTCGCCTCAACATTCCGGAGACTTGTGGACAAATTGTAAACCCGCCCACAAAAGAGGGGATGAGCGACATAAAATTCCACTGCTGGTGAAAAACAGAAAAGGGAAAACTCGTTCTTTTACAGAGAAAGAATGAAAAGAAGAGTTGATTTGTTTTTATGTCTGAAGAGCATGTTGGAGACATTTCAATTTCACCTCGAGTTTTCATTCCAATTAAAATATATATTGCATATTTTGAAATGTTGGATTGCCATAGACATGTGTGAGCAATCAATACAAATACGCAGCACATGTGCATTTTATTTGATAGTAAAAACAATCATATTTTTAAATATGATACTTGATTTAGATTTATTTATAATAATAATAATAATAATAATAATAATAATAATAATAATAATAATAATAATAATAATAATAAAATATCTGTTGTCTAACAGTGAGAATTATACATTCAGCCTCTAAAAGGCAAAGACCTTAAATGAAGGACCAGTCTGCACTGATTTGAAAACATTACTATTACCTCATTTTTTCATTCTAACACCTTGGCCCATCTACACATTTGCTTACACATTTCCCTAGGATTTAAAATGTTAATTTTATGAGCAACAGTTCATTCTTTCAAGGCTGTAAGAGGTCACGTAGGAACAGTGAAGTATATCCTTGCTAGCTAAGATTTAACCCTTCCATGGTGAAGGCATTGAAGACAAGGGCTCAAATAGACCTTTGGGACTAATTGAAAGACCAATATAGTCCATTTCATTTTGCATTTGTATTCTCCAGGAAATAACTGCAGATGTGAGTGTTGCACACATACGCACACACACACACACACACACACACACACACACACACACACACACACACACACACACACACACACACACACACACACACACACACACACGCACACACACACGGACTGGTGAAATAAGGCCACAAGGAAAAGTTATGTTTATTGTTCATACACTTTAGAAAAGGCACAGAGAAGGTTGTCTTGCATGCTTGAAAAGTGATAGAAATCTATAGACTATTCCTGGTTCAGAGCTTCTATGACATCTTTATTAATCAAGTGTATTTTATTTTAACTTCCAATTAAATGCTCAGCATTTTTTTGTTGAGACCAATGCTATTCAGAAAAAAAAAACTCTTTTCAGAATCTTTAACTATGTATATATGCTTAAGTATTGTATATTCTGATTGTGGCTTTTCATCTGAGATGCAACCTATTACTCGTTCCCATTTTTAATGTAACATTAATTCAATGTCATAGCTCAGCTTCTGGTATCAAACATGTTGTGCTTATTCTGTACTATATATTTCTCTAACAGTAACAATATTTTTCTCATGCTATATTTTTTAATGGACCACGGGCATTGTCTGTTTTATGCATCATGCAGAATGTGCCTCCATTGACTGTGAGTGTGACTGGAAAACACAATATTTTTAAATTGCTGCTTGCAAGAGAAAATTCTCATTTAGATGCTCAAATCAATTTCCTTCCCAATATCCCCTTCCCTGTCTGATAAGAAGAATCCATTAGCTTTTTTTCATTTTACCAAACGGCCAGATTGATTTTCCTGTTTTATGATTGATTTCTGTCAGAGCAATTAAAATACTTGATAGCCCGAGTTTACAACAATAACAAAGAATTTCACTTTAAAATGTAAAAACTCAGTTTCCATCCATTGAAAAGCACAAATATGTTTATTTATTTAAAGAATATTTAAATATGTCAGGCGAAATAAGAAGAGGTCATTTGTATTACAGACTGATGAGTACTGACAGGGAACCTTTTGTGATTGCATGTGTTAATTATTGATGTCAAGGGGGAGTATTTAGATATTTCTAGTCAAATGTCATCAGTATGTGACCTAAAACACAGAAGTGAACACAACTGACTCAAATGGATATATCTTTTTTGAAAAGTATTAACCTCAAATTGTTTTGTTTTTTTTAATGGATTAAATCTAATTTAGCTAATTATGTACATTTAATAAGAACATATAATAAAAGAAAAAAAAAAACATTAGCATGTGATTTAATTGCTTGGTATCTACTAGAGAATTCATGCATGAAAAAAGTTTATAGTAGTAAAAGATAAATGAGTCAATTGTCTTTCTTCTTCATGACTTCATATTAATATTCTTGCTTACTGTATGCAAAACCCCAGATTATTAAAGAAGTGCTGGTCCTGTGGAAAGACAAGGTTAAGTAACTGATCTACTCATCAAATGACAAGCTAAGCACAGATGATTACATAACTGCTGCGGTTTGATTTGTACTCCAAAGCACTATGTTTACAAGACACCATGGCAAATGAAGATAAGAAAAAAAGTTGGCATATGCCACTACCACCATGTTGTCTGTCCAGACAAGGACATGTCTCCCTTGGAGTGGCAGAAGAATATGTTAGAGAGACACGGTCAGCCAACGTTGAGCCATGCCTGAAGAGGGTCATATAGAGTAATCCCAGCTGTAGGGCTGATGAGACTGTGACCATCAGGACCAGCAACACCTGACACAACACCAGAGGTACTATCAATCCTTGTTGAAACAAGGACAGACAATTCTGTATGGCATCTGACAGGTATTGCAAGGGAGTCCAGCTGGAGCCCCAAACAAACCGTTCTTTGCACCTGTACAAATTGGCTCTTGGCATCGTTGAGGGTGAGACCCAACCTCAACAGATACTCTGTCACAATAGCCGTGTGGGCCACTGCTCCTTCCTGTGACTGGAAACAGATCAACCAGTTGTCCAGGTAGTTCAACACCCTGATCCCTTGCAGCCACAAGGGGGCTAGGATGGCATCCATGCACTTTGAGAACATGCGGGGGGTCAAAAAGGCCAAATGGCAGTACAGAACAGAAGATGCTTCCCTGAAAGGCTAAGCGAAGATACTTCCTGTGCACAGGATGATTAGGGACATGGAAAAACATGTCCTTTAAGTCCACAGTGGTAAACCAGTTGCAAGGCCGGACAGACAGCAGAATGTGATGGTGTGTGTCCATCTGAAACCTGCCAAAGCACCGAGGTACAGAGCGTCTAAGCACAGATGGTGCTGAAGCACTGAGTACCAAGGGTGAAAGCACAAAGAGTACTGAGGACAGGCACCTAGCCTTAACCGCATGCAGTCACACAACCAGGGCAGCGTGAAGTGGAGCAAAGGCTCAAAGAGCTGCGGTAGGTGTAGGCTGCACTGCTAAGAGACAGTTAAGAAAGAAAGAAGGTAGTCCCATTTTTTTTGAAGGCCCAATGTGGGCAGGCCGAGAGAGCTGGTGAAGTCTACTCAACAGCGGGGCAAGGTAGCACCAGGTCTCAGTGGAGGAAGTACACGTTGTCTACTTGTTGTCATTTATTTATTTATTTATTTATTTATTTATGTAAACTGCAAAGAACATTAGAAGAAAAAAACACACGCACACACACACAACAGCCAAGCTATTGAGGTAGAACAGTCACCATGCCAGGCGGGTAGAGTGAACCAAGCACATGGAGTGGGTGGGCTGTTTTTTTTTTCGCTGAAATTAACAGGAGAAATACACACACAACAGCAGATGCTGTGGGGTTAGAAAGCAGTCTGCAATGCAATGCAGACTGGTGAAAATGAGAAAGATTTCATAAACCGTAGTAGCACAACAATTATAGCTCAGTTGACAGAAGTGGAGTTATTTATTCCAGGGAAGTGGCAAGCCAACTTCCAGCAATATTTTGTTAAAAATAAAGCATGGGAACTACTGATAACTCGAGTGAGAGCTCTTTCATACAGACTCAATCTCAGCAATGGGAGGAAAAACTGAGGACTCTCCAGAGGGGCCTATCGTCATCTCTTGACATAAACATAAAATGCTCAGTGAATACCTGACCTGAAGCAGGCATAAACCAAAAGTGTTGTTGGTGGTCATCTTTGAATTGAAAGGGAATCACAGCATCCAAAATAAATTGTGCCCTGTTACCTGCATAGCTATAGATTCAGCGAAGAGGACAGAGCAGACAGGCACTTTTGTATTGATCATATCAAGAATTGAAGACTTTGTTACAGCTGTTTGTTGATTCTAGAATAGAAAACTTTGTTGCCAAGCTGGATTCGATTGGGGGGATTGAACTTTGTTGCTAAGAGGAAAGCATTTTGTACTGGACACTTTAACAGACCAGCAGACCAAAAGTCTAAGCTTCAAGGAACCGTTGAGTTTAATTCCAGTTGCCTTTTCTTTTCATGGAACTAAAATAATTAATTGTATGATGAATTTCTTTTAAAAGAAAACTTGCTATATCCTTAATCTATATACCATTGATAAGCTTGATGTGATATTTTCTAGGATTTTCTGCACCATTTCAGTTTAGGCTGTGTGTGTGTGTGTGTGTGTGTGTGTGTGTGTGTGTGTGTGTGTGTGTGTGTGTGTGTGTGTGTGTGTGTGTGTTAAAAAGCCACTAGAAACTATATGTCACAGCCTCCTGCTGCTGGGTGTGCTGGCAATGTCATATTTAACTTACGCTGCTAATTGTTTGCGTGCAGAGTGAGAGCATTGACTTGTGTTTTGTGTTTAAAACTAAGAGATTTACTTTCTGACTTTTCTGATTTCTCTTTATTATTTGTGTACTTAATAAAATACTACTATTGACTAAACATTCCTTGTGTCTAGCGTGTGTATGTGTCATAGTAAATCCATGATCTTGTAACACGTCAATTATATATTTTTGTAAGAGAACTAATCATCCTAGATAAACTCTGAATTATCAATTATAGAAATGTTCTTACAATTAATTTCCTGAGTGACATCATAATCCAAATATCTGCACACATTACTCACGTTATTTAAGAATACATAATAACATTACTAAAGAAAATACCATGTCCAGATATGACCCTTACCACAGAAGCAACACTAAATAGGTGTAACCACAAGCAGGCAGTAGTATGCTTATCTTTACTTTAGGCCAGTCTAGGTAATGGTTTCACCACTTGCCTAAATTGTGGAGGCATGATATCATATTAAATCCATTATTTATCTCTCTTCCTCCCACCAGCAATGTTGTATCAGTCTCAGTGAGGATATTAGTGTCAGAAGGGAGGTGCCAAGCTGTTGCAGACAGCCATTTTGTCTAAATCCTTTGGAGGGCAAGGGTATCCCATTAAAAATGTTACTTACTCCGTGTTAATAATGACAGTTGATCAGATACTGCTGTCCTGGCTTATTGATTGTGTGTATGTTGGGTTTAACCTTGTCACTCTGGAGATATTGTGAATTTGTCTTGCTGTGGTTGTAGTATTGTGGTTAACCTGCTAAATGTTTAGATGTTAAAAACATTTTTTTTAAACACAATGGCCATCCGATTGTCTATATAATGTAGGGCTAGGATAGTATAGCTTCCACATTACTATAATATGTTTAATTTGTCTAAAGATACAGCAGTTCTCCAAAATGACCATCAACTTTGATATCATATGTGCTTCAACGTTTCTGCTATCAAGCCTGTATCTGTTACATCAGGTGTGTTGACCATGTTCAGGAAGATATATATATATATATATATATATATATATATATATATATATATATATATATATATATATATATATATATATATATTATCAAATACATTAAATGTAGTTCATTTGCATAACAAATTAATCACATCAGGGAATGACAGTCCGTTTACACAAATATGTGCAAAATATCACTATTCTATTTTTAAAATCAATCAATTCTTTATTTATATGTCGCCTTTCCTACAAACAGTAAATCAAAGGAGATCACGTGATGTGCACCATGAGATGGTTACTTTTCATTAGGCTCCACACCATTACCCCCAATATCTGAAATTAATTACTTATCTGCTATCACACCACAGGAAGAGTTTTAAACAATTGTCCATGCAGGAGGAGTTGGTCCCGGTGACTGAGTGAGCTGTTGCGGCTCAGAACGAAGCTACTCGTGGTTTGGTAACGGGAATGTTATCTGAGGCTTTGTGCCCGATCAACGAGGTGATGTGGGATAATATAACAATGCTCCGCTCCCTCAGAGAGGACCTGATTACTCACATTAAAGCAATGCAGGAACTTAACTTGAAAGTTGATGCTGTAAAGGCAGAATTACGTCAGGCTAAAAAGGACATTAATCACTGTCTTGACCGAGTGGATAAATTTCAGGATAAGCTGAATGATCTTGAGGACTGATCACGCCATTGCAGCGTTCGGCTGGTCAACTTGCCTGAAGGTTTGGAGGGGGTCGATCCCACCGGCTACTTGCAAAGAATGCTCCCTCATTGGATTCCCTGTATCTCCTAAGCTTCAATGGCTCCGATTGAGCTAGACAGGGCCCATCGCATCTACAGAGGCCCTGCAACTGGATCAAGCAAACCTCGCATCCCAAGCTACTCCTCTACGTCGACTCACAGGCTATACTCCAGGGAGCACGGAACACGCAGCGGAGTCAAGTGGATGGTCATCGCATGAGCTTCTTTGCGGATTACTGTCAAGCCACCAGGTGTAAGGCTTTTATGGAGGTCAGGGCTAGGCTTTGCCAGAAAGGAGTGGACAATTTCCTAATTTAGCCTGGTAAAGGTTTCATACAGAGGTGAAAAACTTTTGTTTATGAAGGGGTGTCACAGAGACGGCCGAAGTGGGCGGCGTCAGAACCAGGAAAAGGAATGAAATACACAAAACACAGGACGGATGAAATGAAATGATGATGGCGCTGGCTGGCGCCGGTTTATTGTAAAATAAAAGGTTTAAACACGAAAACACAGGACACGGCACTTCGCGCCAAAATAAACAGACAAACAAAACGAATAGACACGGACAAAACACAGAGTGGACGAACGCTACACAAACAATTGAAATCTATATTTACACTTACCTATCTCTATCTCTATCTCTATCTCCCGTTCTCCACTCTCGAACACCCAACCGCGAGTATGTGACAACGTGCATCTATATATACTGTTGTGCTGGGATTCAATTACCAATTAATTATTCACTTGAATCCCAGCACGTGAATTAAAAAGTGCAATTCCCCGTGCTCACATATTACTACATTTTACTTGCACGTGAAGTGCTGTGCAATCCTCGTGCCTAAATACACATATACATTTTTAAACATTCGTGTTACACAGACCCGTTTATATCCTGTGTACCAATGTCTATACACCAACATTTAAACACACCACACGTAAAACATAACAGAGAATATACACAGGGGCGGGCACTTTGTCACAAGGGGTAGAAACCTTTTTGTCTCGTCTGACCAGCCAGAGGCCTCTGCCCTCTAGTTGACCTCTTCAGTTCGATTCATCTGCTATGGAAGTAAGATCATGTATTGTCTCTGTTATATTAAACTGCTGATAGGTAGGATAATACTGTCTCTGTTGTACTGTAAATGAGTGCTATGTATGCAGCAGGGGACTATAGTTAGGTGTCACTTTTTTACTAGGGGGTTGTCATGTCTGCTGTGTTTCGCAGATTTTCACGTACTCTTTTTATTTGGTCTTATTTATTTTCTATTTACTCTGCACACACTCTTAACTCAGGGGAGACGTTAAGAGGACAGAGATGTTATAAACTCCTAGTGGTTTATGTTCGAGCACTGGACGAGCTGTAAGTAAGTCCATATAACCTTTATTTAATTGAAAAGAAAGACACTCAAGACTCATTCATTTTAAGTTTTACGAATCAGAGCAATGCTCCTTCGGTTTATTAAATTGCTTTTAATATTTGGAAAAAGGTAGGTTGATCAGACCTCCAAATTCCAACACATGCGGTCTGCAAGCACCCACTTCTATACTTCAGTTTCATTCAATATAACACTCTCTTAAAACCAAAACATAGTTTCAAAACCTTATAGCAATGCAACCAATACATGTAAGACATTATAATAATGTTAGTAATATGCTTACCTCCTATTATAAGGAAAAGTAGCGTGAACAAAGGAATCAGTCGGTGGAGATCTGCAAGTGATGGACCACTTCACCTTGTCAAGCAAAGGTCTTGAATGTGGTACCCCTTTGCGAAAAGTGTGAGTTTTTATAGGACTCGTCTCCATAGGAATACATGGAGAATCTTTATCAAGTCCAATTCTTATCTCTTTGGCATACAACAGCCTAAAAATTTAGAGCCTTGTGCCAACAATTAATAAAAATATAACACCTGGTCTACACATCCAATCATGATCTCACCCGCTCATTTCTCGACCCCTCCTCTATCTAAAAAGCTAGGTGAAACAAAGAAAATAATATTATTTTGAATATATGAGTGTTGTCTGAAATATATACAACACTATTAGTTATGATTATATTGATTATATCTATTAATGTCTAATAATATATTCCCTCATGCCATTCTATTCTTCAAATTAGTTTTCCTTCTCTCTTTACAGGCGTGTGCTTAACAGATATTATAGGGAGCTTTCATCTTATGTTTTTCCCAATATAGAGTTTCTCTTTATGGATAATCTATTTGTTTTTTATTTAAGTGTAAGATTGTAATGTCTCTGTCCTATGAGTTTCCTAACAGCGTGAATTCAGCTGAACTGCGGACGACCTCCTATTATTTTCAGCTGCACAAAAAACAGCTAAAACCAGTTTTCTAGTTGTGCGCTTAGCTTTCCAATTTCCAGCGATAATCAAAGTTTTTTCCAATTTTTCTATGGTGAGAAGACACTCTCTAACCTTGACGCTGTTTGATAAGAGAACGCCGCTCTTCATGCCAACTATCCCTTCACTTTCTGGCACGACTTCAAGACAGGCTCACAGCAAGTTATAAAGTTTTTACTTTCTTAAAACCCATCTTCTATTCTTTTTCTTAAAATTACTTTTTAAGCTTCTTATTTTATATTTCAAACAACATCTCTTTATGTTGCATCATCTTTTAACTCAGAGTCAAACTAGACAGTTTACTCCCTATAGAACACGATTACTAACTATTTTAAATGTAAACCTATCTTAATGAGAGACAATTTCTTGTATATTATTATAACAGGCAATATTAAGCATACGGTCTTACACGCACAAATAGTTCATAGGAAAAAGCAAGCATATTAAACCTTATGTCAACATTTAACAACATTTTTTAGGCTAAAAAGGGTGCTGCAGACACTTGCATTCAATTCTGGGAATCAAGCCCATCTTGATAAGAAACTGCCTAAAAACTGGTCACTTTTAACAAACTATACCAGCTTCTACTGCATGATTTTATATAAAGAAAAGACATAAGTTTCACAATTAAGAATTAAAACAGCATTACTCGTTACTTTTGATTACACACTTACACAATTTTCCAAACTAAAGATTATACAAACAAGAAAAAGGATTATAACACATATTATTGCATCAATACATTTCATTTTAAATTATCCAATCCATGTCCGGGGTTTAGGCTCACTCCCAGCAAGACTCCACTTCGGTCTCAGGTTCAACTCGGGCAGGCTCAGCGAACACGACAATAGGCTCTCGAATCCATCGTCTCGCATCACAGGTGTGAGTTGCCATGGCCTTAACTTCGTACCTACAAGACACTTGTACACGCTTAGTAGGGACACCTTCCTCACATTATAATTTTCCCAGATGCGCCCATTTTACTAAGTGACCCTTTCACAACTCATGCATTCAATCCTCTTAATATATTTTTGGGTTTACATTTAAATGAGAGAAAGAAACACCTACAGTACAATAACATTGCATTCAAACAAGATTCTACAGTGTTTAGCCAAATGACTGCATGCCGGACAAAGTCTGAGCACAGTCACTGATGACTTGCTTTGGCACATATTACATGCACAATTAACAAGAGGATTATGTTTTAATTTATGTGTCAGGGTTACTTCTGCACCATGTACAATAGTTCTGGATCTGTACACATTGTTAATATACACTTCTTTCTGCTCACATGGAGACACTTTAGAAGGGATGCCATTCATCCAGAATACAGTAGGGGGCCAAAACTCACTGTTTTTCATATCAGCAGGCACCTAACTTGTAATTTGTTTATCATCATTAGTGGGCAAACTCAATACAACTGAATCTGAATCAGTTGATGAACCATGAGCCTTAGCTATTGATTCTCTCCATACAAAAGGATTCAATGTTTTACTAACCAGCCTAGCTGATTCAGCGTTATTTGTGACAGGGTTATGGAGGGTTACGAAGGGTTATGTCCTGGAATGTGCGAGCACTTAATTCTCCCAACAAGCGTGTTAGTTCCCTTGATCTCTTGCATAGAAAGATAGATGTAGCCATGTGTAGCAGGGAGAGATTTGTGCTGACTCTGCTGGCGTGTTCACAGTACTGCAGGAAGAGGGCGGCAGTCTTCCAACAACTTTCTGTGAGTCATAGCAGTGACACGGGGAGGTGGGAAGGTAGGTGTGTGGACTTTCCCCCTCTCTGAATGGCTGAGAGGCGAGTCTTGGTAGATTGCTAGACCTATAAAAAAATGCTCTGCTGTTTCCTCAGGTCTGCCCACTTAGACGCGCCGAGAGTGCGGAATCTCTGATTCAGTACCGGGAATAAGCCGGTAGAAAAGAAAGAGATTCACAGCGAGACAGAGAGAGCGGGGAACCCTTGGGCAGACCCCGGTATATTGTAAAAGAGCAGGCTAGTTAGCCGACAGAGTAGGATGATGATCCGTGTCGTGCGGGTAGTGGCGACCGGGATAACTCTGCCGAGTGCAGCACCTTTTATTTGTAGTTTTATTAATGTTTTATTTTCCCTTGTTCTTTTCGCCTTCTGTTTTCATTATTATTTCTTTGAGCACCTGCGAGTGCACTTGCTGTTCACGTACCAGCTGTGGTATTTCTGTGGTGCTGTCTATCATCGTTGATAGGCAGCTCACGGTCAACAGTGCCCTCTGCCGGAAAAAATAAGAACTGGTCTAAAATAAAACTGGGCACCTGTGTGGTGTTTTCAATTACACCTGTCTGTCTCCTAGTCAGTGAATTACCCACACCCCTTCCACACGTGGTGTCAGCAGTGGGGTTCACTGGCACTGCCCCAAGCAGTGCATATTCAGAAGGAGCAGACTAGAATGGATGCTACCCAGTTTGCCGCAATGATGGACCTCCTGCGCCAGACGCTTACCGCGGCAGTGCAGGGGGCGGCTAGATCCGCAGCTCCAGACCACTCCATCCAGAGACCCACCAAAATGATGGCCGAGGATCGAACGGACGCCTACTTGGAGGTGTTCGAGGCTATGGCGATCTCGGCCGGGTGGCCCCAAGCCCAGTGGGCTAGCTATGTGTTGCCCCAACTCACCAGGGAGGCTCAAGCAGCTGCGAGGACGCTGTCCCCAGAGCACATGTTGGTTTACCCCCGGCTGAAGGCAGCCATCCTAAATCGTGTGGGGGCCACACCGGAGGGCTACCGGAATAAATTCCGGGAGGAGCAGTTTGCGGCAAGGGAGCACCCACGAGCCATCGCCCACAGTCTGAAAGATTACGCGATGGGTTGGTTGAATCCAGATCTGAACACCAAAGCCAGGGTGGTGGAGATGATCATGGTGGAGAGCTTCCTGGAGTGTCTAGCCTCGGGACCTCGGCTGTGGGTCCAGCGGCAGGCGCCAGACACGCTGGACCGGGCGGTCAAACTTGCCGAGCGGTACCAGGCAGCGGAGCCAACACCTGTGAAACTGCCCGGGAGGAGTGCGGCTACTGGATTGTCCCCTCAAGTGGGGCGAAGGGACTGGGGGGAAGGGGTAGTCCAGGATTTGGTCGAGGGGTGTCGGCGGGAGCTCCCGGCCCGGGAACTGGGGCAGGGTGGGGATACCCACGGGCTACTGCAGTGTCGGACCGGGGTCTCGCGTGGACGCCTTATCGGCGAGCCCCTTTTATGGCTCCAGTGTTTCCCACTTTTGCCAAAACTTCGGGGAGAGAAACCAGCCCACCAAGGTGTTGGACGTACAGGGAGGTGGGCCACCTCGCCCGGGACTGCCCCGTAATGGAGTGTTACCTCAGCCGACCAGGTAGGCGCGTTCAATTACCTCAGTCACTTCAGCACAAGGGTTTTGTTATTCCTGTGACAATGGATGGTACAAAAACCCAGGCTCTCCTGGACTCAGAGTGTGGTCAGTCTTTAGTACAGGAGAGTCTAATCTCACCTGGGCATAAACGAATATTGGGATGGGTGCATATTAAATGTATTCATGGGGATGTCCGCTCCTATCCCAAGATCAATGTATGTATGACTATTGGCCAGCAGGTGACGCAGGTGTAGGTAGGATTATGTCCTCGATTGCCGGTACCAGTAGTTCTAGGATGGGACTGTGAGCAGTTTAAAGATTGGTTGGCTGCCCTGACAGCCCTGTCTTCTTTATTGGCTAAGAAAGAGGAAGTAATTGGAGAGATTTTTCCCTTTCGCGATCCAGAATGGTTTTGCCATAAATTTAAACCCCGTAAAACTAAACGGGCGCCGGATCGCTAAGAACGAGGGCTGGCAATGTAGGGAGTCGGAGAAGTTTCAGGTGGGGGCGGTTGGTGAAGAGTCCGGGGGGGAGGTCGCGGAGTCATCGCAGGGGTCTGGCTCGGCTGCCTGTGCTCGGGATAGACCTGACCCCAAGTTGGAAGCCATCGGAGCTGATTTCTTAGCTCGCTCCCATGACTTCCGACTCGAGCAAGGGCGTGACGACATGCTGGGCAGGCTCTTTGACCAAGCAGCGGTGGTTAATGGTCGGGTGGTCGAGCCCAGAAGCGCTGCCACGTACCCCCACTTTGAAATTGATCAAGACCTGCTGTACCGTGTTGATAAATTACCCCAGACCGGTGAAGTGCGTCATCAGTTGCTCATTCCTCAGCCCTTTAAGGAGGATTTGTTGCAGCTGGCTCATGCTTTTCCCCTGTCTGGTCATTTGGGAAGGGATAAAACTAAAGCCAGGCTTGTGTCACGGTTCTTCTGGTTGGGGCTGGATGCCGATGTCAAACGGTTTTGTGAGCGCTGTGGGGAATGTCAAAAGGCCAGACCTAGAGCCATTCCACGAGCCCCACTGGTGCCTTTGCCCCTAGTGGAAGCTCCGTTTGAGCGTATTGGGATGGACATAGTTGGGCCATTACGCTACACGTTATCCAGAGGCAATTCCCCTACGGTCTATGTCTGCTAAGTCTGTTGCCAACGAGCTGGTAAAGGTTTTCTCCCGGGTGGGGATTCCCAAGGAGATACTAACCGATCAAGGCACCAATTTTATGTCCCGGCTAATCTGCGGAACATGTAACCTTTTGGGAATTAAGACCATTAGGACCTCGGTGTTTCATCCTCAGACCGACGGTTTGGTGGAACGCTTTAATAAGACCCTTAAGAACATGTTGCACAGGTTTATTCATAGCGATGTGCGTTACTAGGACCAGCTGATTGACCTGACCTTCTCTTTGCGATCAGAGAGGTTCCCCAGGCTTCCATGGGGTTTTCACTATTCGAGCTGTTGTATGGGCGTAGACCCCGGGGCGTGCTCGATCTGGTCAGAGAGATGTGGGAGGAGCAGCAGGACAATTCGACCAATACCGTCCGGTATGTGTTGGACCTGTGCAAACGTCTTGAGTCTGTGGGGAAATGGGCGCATGACAATTTGCTGCAGGCACAGCACAGACAGGAGACACAGTATAACCGAGGAGCCCGATTGCGCACATTTCAGCCAGGGGATAAGGTACTTCTGTTATTACTCAGTTCTGAGTCGAAACTCTTGGCTAAGTGGCAAGGACCCTTTGAAGTTACACGCCAGGTTGAGAAGGTGGACTATGAGATCTGCCAGCCGGACCGATGGACAGAGAAACACATTTATCATATCAATCTCTTAAAGCCTTGGTTATAACCAGAGGCGTTGTTAGTGGCGCATGCAGATGACGTCACGGATCTGGGACCTGATCTTTCTGTGTTGGTAAGAAAAGGATCGGTACAGATTGCTGAGAATCTGACACCAACACAGAAATGTCAGGCTCGCGGTCTGGTGGCAGAGTTTCCTGACGTGTTCTCTTTCATCCCAGGGCAGACTCGAGTAGCCCATCATCACATTGATATTGAGCCAGGGGCGTTAGTTCGCCAGAGGCCGTATCGTATACCTGAGCATAAAAGACAGGTAATAAAAGCGGAAATTTACGAAATGCTGAGACTGGGAATAATAGAAGAGTCCCAAAGTGACTGGAACAGTCTGATCGTTTTAGTCGATAAGCCAGACGGGTCAACTCGATTTTGTATTGATTTCAGACGAATCAATGAGAAATCAAAATTTGACACTTATCCGAAGCCCCGGGTAGATGAGTTGCTGGAGCGTCTAGGCACAGCTCATTTTATGACGACACTGGATTTAACGAAGGGGTACTGACAGATACCCCTGACTCCGGAATCTAGAGAGAGGACGGCGTTTTCGACTCCCTTCGGGTTGTACCAATTTAGGACCATGCCCTTTGGGTTGCACGGAGCACCCGCCACTTTCCAGAGGATGATGGATCGCATCTTGCGGCCCCATCAGCAGTACGCCGCTGCTTACATAGATGACGTGGTTATCCACAGTGAGGACTGGCCAAGTCATCTGTGTAAGGTGGCGGCGGTGCTGCAATCCTTGCGGGAGGCGGGGCTCACTGCTAACCCAAAGAAGTGTGCCATTGGGAAGAGTGAGTCAGAGTATTTGGGGTATCGGGTAGGGGGCGGCCAGATCAGACCGCTAGTTGCTAAGGTGAAAGCCTTGGCTGACTGGTCGGTTCCTACAACCAAAACCCAGGTGCGCTCTTTCTTGGGACTAGCGGGGAATTCATCCCGAGCTTCGCTACGCTCGCTGCTCCCTTGACAGACTTCACCCGGAAGGCTGCCCCAAATACGGTTCAGTGGACGGAGTCGTGCCAGAGGGCTTTTCTCGCCTTGAAGCGGAGGCTGTGTAGTAAGCCAGTGCTATGCAGCCCAGATTTTGGTAAGAGCTTCACCCTGCAGACGGATGCGTCAGGGACAGGTCTCGGGGCAGTGTTGTTGCAGGAAGTTTGGGAAAGCGAGCACCCAGTCCTGTATATCAGCAGGAAGCTCCTTCCCCACGAGAAAAATTATAGCACCATCGAGAAGGAGTGTCTCACAGTAAAATGGGCAGTCGAGTCACTCCGGTACTACCTCCTGGGGCGACACTTCACCCTGGTTACAGATCATGCCCCTTTAGCATGGTTTCACCGGATGAAAGATAGCAACGCCAGAATCATACGGTGGTACTTGGCCTTGCAGCCCTATGCCTTCAGGGTAGTCCACCAAGCAGGAAAGCTGCATCAAAACGCAGACTTTTTCTCTAGGGAAGGCATGGAGGTGTAGGAGTTTCGAATGGACCGGTGGTGTCATTCTGAGGGGAAGGATATGTAGCAGGGACAGATCTGTGCTGACTCTGCTGGCGTGTTCACAGTACTGCAGGAAGAGGGCGGCAGTCTTCCAACAACCGCCTGTGAGTCATGGCAGTGACATGGGGAGGTGGGAAGGTAGGTGTGTGGACTTTCCCCCTCTCTGAATGGCTGAGAGGCGAGTCTTGGCAGACTGCTAGCCCTATAAAAAAATGCTCTGCTGTTTCCTCAGGTCTGCCCACTTAGACGCGCCGAGAGTGCGGAATCTCTGATTCAGTACTGGGAATCAGCCGGGTGAAAAGAAAGAGTTTCACAGCGAGACAGAGAGAGCGGGGAACCTTTGGGCAGACCCCGGCGTATTGTAAAAGAGCAGGCTAGTTAGCCGACAGAGTAGGACGGTGATCCAGGTCGCGCGGGTAGCGGCGACCAGGATAACGCTGCCGAGTGCAGCACCTTTTATTTGTAGTTTTATTACTGTTTTATTTTCCCTTGTTCTTTTCGCCTTCTGTTTTCATTGTTATTTCTTTGAGCACCTGCAAGTGCACTTGCTGTTCGCGTACCAGCTGTGGTATTTCCGTGGTGCTGTCTATCATCGTTGATAGGCAGCCCACGGTCAACAGTGCCCTCTGCCGGAAAAAGTAAGAACTGGTCTAAAATAAAACTGGGCACCTGTGTGGTGTTTTCAATTACACCTGTCTGTCTCCTAGTCAGTGAATTACCCACACCCCTTCCACACCATGATACAGGAATCCCACCTCAAACAGCAAGATGTTCCCAGATTTGCTAACACATATTTTTATGTGGCCGCTTCCTCCTCAGCAGATAACAAAACAAAAGGGAGCGTTGATTGTATTGCGCTGTAGTCTTCAGATCACTATTTTGGGTTCTGGGAGAGACGATGAGGGGAGGGTAGTGTATCTGAAAACCAGCATCTTGGGTAAAAAAATGGCCTTTGTTTCAGTTTACGCCCCGGCGACGTTTCATTCAGAGTTTTTTTTAATTCATTGACCAAATTATTATTAGAACTGTCTGACTTTAGTTTAATTATTGGTGCTGATATGAATGCTGTGATGAACTCAGTTCTTGATCTTTCACATATGCAAAAGGGAGGTACACAGAATGTTGCGTCTACTACCCTGCAGAGATTTACTTCTGACTTCGGTATAGTTGATATTTGGTGAGTGTTTAACCCGTCAGCTAAGGAATTCACTTTTTTTTGGCTAGACATAAATCCTTTTCTGGGATCGATTTCATTTTCGCATCGAAAATCTCAATTCTCTGAGGTGCATAATGCCGATACTCTACCGATGACTCTGTCAGATCATAGCGCAATGAATTGTAGACTAGTACTCAATGGCATTCCGAATCGAGCCACACAATAGCGTTTCAATAGTACTCTACTGCATAATGAATCATTCCGAACCTCATTTCAATCCAAACTTGATTAGTTTCTTGTTTTTAATCGTGATTCAGTGAGTGATCCTTGTATCTTATGGAATGCAACAAAGGGCTTTATTAGAGATACTGCTCCATTGTTTGCCTCTTATCTTAATAAATCACGTTTGGTCAAAATTAAAGAGCTCAAAGTCAAATTAGCTCTGTTAGAACATACTTTACAGAACTCTTTTTTGGAAACCACTGCACTCAAATTGGATAGTACTAGGAAGGATCTTAATATTTTACTTAGACGGCATGCAGAGTTCCTCATTCATAGGACTAGACAGAATTATTATTTTCATGGCAGCAGAGCAAGTCACCTTTTAGCTTTAAGGCTCCATCTGTGACCATGCAAGGAGATATAGTTTCGGACCCACTTCTAATAAATGCTGAATTTCATTCATGTTATTCTAAATTATGTAGTTCAGATATGATAGTGGCAAGTGTGAGCAGTTTTTTCAGATCCTTCAATTGCCACATCTCTCGGATGACTGCATTGGGTGCTCCAATCTCTCTGGAGGAGCTGGTACAGGGTATGAGTAAGTGCAAATCTCCTGGTTTTGATGGCATTCCCCCTGAGTTTTTTTCTCACTTTTTGGAATCAGATGGGACTCTTACTATTGGAGATGGGTTCCTTTCGTAGAGATGTTAACACTGCTATCATTTCATTGTTACTGAAAAAAGAAAAGGATCCCTCTCTGTGCTAGTTATCGGCCCCTATCACTGATAAACGTGGATGTTAAATTGTATGCTAAGGTGCTCTCATGCAGACTTGAGACCTACATGACTAAGCTAATACACCAGGATCAAACACGATTTATTAAGACACGGTCGGCGACAGATAATGTCCGCCATCTTCTTCATGTTATCCATGCTTCCATGGACATAGTAGCTTCGTGTAGAGCCTTTTCATTAGATGCTGAAAAGGCATTTGACCATTTGGAATGGGGCTATCTCTGGTCGGTCTTAGGTCACATAGGTGTGGGGGTAGAGTTTATCAAAATGATAAAAATCCTATATGCAAATCCCTCGACGATGGTGCTTACAGATAGCAGAGATTCCTCACAGTTTGCCATTTCTAGAGGTTCTCGCCAGGGTTGCCCTCTCGCAGCTGTTGTTCGCTCTCTCACAATGGAGCCCCTATCAGTATCAAGAACACACAGTATCACATCTTGCTTTATGCCGATGATGTCCTATTATTTATTCAAAACGTTTCCCAGTCGCTCCATCATTTGCTCTTTTTAATGATTGCAGTACACTTTCAGGATATTAAATTAACTGGGCTAAGTCTTCACTGATGCCTCTGAATGCTGCAGCGACAGATATACGTTTGCCTGCAAACATATAGGTAGTTAAGCATTTTAAATATCTTGGTGTGGAAATCCACACATGCTTATACTTAACTGCACAAACCAACTTCAATAAGATACTCAGACAGGTTAATGATGACTTAAACAGATGGATGCAGCTCCCAAATTAGCTGCAAACCCATGTATCCATAATAAAAATGAACATACTTCCACATATTAACTTTTTCAGTTCAGTGCTTCCTCTCCCTCCCCTTGCTACATATTGGGACAAATTGTACTTGACAATCTCTAGGTTTGTGTGGAGAAGGAAGTGGCCACGTATCAAATTCTATACATTACAAAGATGAACTGTCTCTACCAAATTCCAAATATTATTTTTGGTCATTTGTACTGTAGCATGTCACAGTGTGCTTTGATACAGACACTGTTTCATGGCGACAGCTAGAAGAAAATTTAGTTTCTCCACATAGGCTGCAAGACTTGGTTTATTCTGGAATTCCACTTAAGCAATGTAGATTACGCTATGGTCCTATAATCTCCTATTTGATTATAGTTTGGTGATTGGTGGAAAAGCACACTAAACTACATCAAACAAAATGGCATATTCATTCACCTATCTTTCACAATGCTGTGTTATTATCAGGCGGCTTCCCCTTTGTTTTTCCTCAGTGGAGTAATAGGGTTGTTCATACTCTGGCAGATGTTACTAAAGACAGCTACCTTTGCACATTTCAGGACCTTCAATTGCGTTATAATTTACCGGGTACTTCTTTCTTTTTTTATTTATGTCTTCACTCTGCAATGCATGCATATGCTGTTCCCTGGGGGACAGAGTTACCATCTCATGCTTTACATGATATGTTGAACACAGGGGGTAGAACAAAAGGACTGGTGTCCACACTTTATACTCACCTATTAAGAGCCTTGTATAAACCTTTAGTGATTAATGCTACCTGGAACAGGGACATACCTTCTGCAAATGAAGACATTTCCTGGGATGCTGTTTGGGTTAATCTGAGCCATGCCTCCAAAAACCCTAATTAACAGATGATCCATTTGAATTTTATCCATAGAATATATTTAACCCCTCGGAGACAATTCAAAATGAGATTTATTGATACCCCATTGTGTGTACTTTGTCCATGAGCACCTTTTATCACACGGTATGGGAATTCCCAGCTGTGACTTTATTCTGGGAAAGTGTTTGTTCAAATTTATCTAATATTCTTGTTAAAAATATTCCTTGTTCCCCTACGATCCTTTTGTTGAATGATGACCAATCACTGGACATGTCTCTGCAGCAGAAGCGAATTTGGTTGGCTGGCCTTACTGCTGCCAAGAAAATGATTGCCTCCACATTCCCTGCCCTGGCGTCAGTGGACCCTTACACTCTTTGACATATATATAGCAGCCTGGACCTGTGAGAAATTAGATAATATATAATAATATATATATATATATAATATATAAATATAGATACGAGCCCAGGTATCCCGGTCCCTCTGGTCCATAGGGCCCCCTCGGGGACTCTACAGGCCTGGGGAGCAGTGGCAGACACCATTAAGTCACTGAGAGGCCTGTCTTCAGTTATTTCTATCTGAATAGACTCTCAGGGTCCTTCTTGGGGTGAGAGGGGGAGGGTTGACACCTGGGGTGGGGGGGAGGTGTAGTGGGTGGGTGTGTGAGTATAAGGGGAAAATGGAAGTGATTTTCTGTATTGAATTGTTATGTGATATTTCTTGTATTCCAATAAAAATTTGATCACAAAAAAAAAAAAAAAAAAGTATATCAAAGCGCTGTACAGGACAAAACAGATGAAAATCGAAGACACAAAAGCATGAATTAGTTTTTCAGCATCAGACAAAAAGAGAAATGACCTAATTTAGCAATATTTTGCAAATGGTAAACAGACAATTTCGTGACATTGCGAATATGCGACTCAAAAGATAAATCAGAGTCAAATACGACCCCTAGATTTTTCACTTCCATTTTCATGTTTGTGGTCAAATTGTCCAGATCTATTTTTAGTGGTTTTGTTGCTTTTAGTTGCTGCTGAGAACGGATAATACATGTATGTGAAAAAAATTCCTTTGAATCTTCTTGAAAGGGATGCTTCTCAGGTCAATTAGTTTTGTTCCTAGATCTTCAGTTCAATCTCTGTCACTGACTAATCTGGTGAAACCTGTGACCTTTTTGAATCAGCTAGGTATCAAGGACATATGCAATGTCCTTGCTCTGAGCTCTTTTGATCAGTCACAGCTGGACAGTTGGTATGAAACTGAGCATAATAGTAAGAGAAAAGGTCAAGATCTTCATTTTTCTACTTCATCACTATGAATGTAAATTACAAACTGTCTCCTACAAGCAGTCTTTTTTTTTGTAATTATTATTATTATTATTATTATTATTATTATTATTATTATTATTATTATTAGTCATCATAGTCGTAGCAATATTTAAATTGCAAGGCAGTGATTTAAGGCATGAAGTATAATACATGAATAGAAGATTGTGAATTATTGTGAGTATTGTATCCCACACATCTAAGTGCTTGCCCAGTACAAAACCTACTCTCTCTCTCTTGTATTTATATTGTTGGATAAAGGTACAAGGGTTATATTTTAATTATTTTTGGAGGCTTCTTGATGGATGTGGGCATAATTTACAATTTTACAGTAATATTTTTTACAAACCTTCCTAGGTCCACTTTACTAAACAGTAAAGGAGCGACAATGTTTTCAAATGTTTGTCTGTCAGTCAATGTATTTATGTCTCCAGATTATGGATACTCTTAAATGCAAGCACTATAAAAATGATTAATGCTGTAGTTTAAGAAGCAATTTCAACTATAGGGAGAAACAAATTTTCTCATGTATGAAGTTCACTGTCACGTTTGTATTTTTGTACGTGGCTATATTGGTAAATGACCTGCATTGCTTCAGTAAGGATCTTCACCTTACTTGGTTTGACAGTCTTCATTCCTATTTGATACAGACTGGCTATTTTGCTAATGAGCAGATTTACAGATTTAGAGCAGTTTTTAATTGGAGATACTTCTCACCTATCACTGATCTTGCAGCAGAGTGAAGTCCCCTTAGCAACGCTTGGACTGTTGGACTTAATTGGGTTCTCCATTTTCATCAACTCTCATGCAGCTTCTTTCATCCATTCTACAATTGTAATTTTCACATGCATATGTCCATCTGGAGTGTTGTTACTTTGTGTCAGATGGTGGAAAATACATCATATTAAGATTAAATATGCTGTTTTCGTATTGATACCATATACAGTGCTATCAAAAATATATACCTGAATGTAGTGCACATAATTACGTGGTGTACCTGTTTGCTTAGTATCTACTCTATATTAGTAAGTACTATTAGTAATTAAGACAAGTAATGTACATCACCTCAGTAGATGGTATATACAACTGTGAAATCTGTTTCAGATCTGTACCATAATGTACTATTCAGTGCACATTTCCATCTCAAGTGGTCCATCATGATCATGTTGAAGGCCTGGCATTATGCTCAAAAGCTTCCAGTCTCAGGCCTTTCAACACCTCAGATGAGCCATTATGTGAGCATAATGCACACCTTCTTGTTCTATAAAATGTCTGTAAGTTTCAATGTCTGACTATAACATACTTGCCAACATTTGGAAACTGTTCAGCCGGACGCTCATCCCCTGGGGGGTGGGGGGGTGGTATATGCATCATGTGAATGGGTGGGGTCATACGCATATAATAATAATAGACGTATCCCCTCAACTCAACACTGTACGACCAGTATGACAGTAAACACTGACACAATGAAGCATTGTCACCTGTGTATATGTTAGTGATCAGCAGATATGTCAGCCGCACGAAGAGCAGTGTGTGGTTTTCATTAACTACTGTGCAGAATTTTATTTTTTTTCTCTGTGTAAATATAGGGACTTTCCTCATATTCATTGGGACGTGGGACATTTGCTAAGAAATTGTGGCTGTCTGGGCCATATAGGGACTGTTGGCATGTACAGTATGCTATAAGAGACTGAGGGCCAATTGCACCAAAGTGGATTAATCACTAACCCAGATGAAATTAAGGATTGTTTTTTTTTTTTTTTTGTTTGTTTGTTTTAATAATTTTGTAGAAAACTTTAAACTAGTTTTAATATGCAATCTTTGTCTCAAATTATTACAAGGTTAAACAGTTGTTAATCCAAGATTAAAATATAATCAGTAATTTAATCCAGGTTTAAATGCAAAAGGTGGAGTCAATAAAATAAAATAAAAAATGTACACATTCCTTTGATGTGGTTTATGTTTGCGCATAATGGCAGCATACCTCAAGTTGATTGAGTTACAGGAAAGAGTTCCACAAAAAATAGACAGACGAAATCCTTTTGAGTTTAATAGCAATGTGGTATTTGTCAAGAGGTACTCCTTTTCAAAAGCGTCTGTAAATCTGCTCATTAGCAAAACTGGGCCTAAAGTAAAACCTGGGAGTGACCAGAATTCTGCTGTACCACTCTTTCTGCAAGTGATTATAGGGTTACAATTTTATGAAACAGGATCTTTCCAAATGGTGGACAGGAACCTTTTCAGAGGGCATCACTCTACTGTAGAAAATAAAGTGTTAAAGGCAATAGCAAATATGAAAAAAAAACAGTATATTAAATTCCAGCCATCACCAGCAACAGCAGCTGATTTGCATGTTAAATCGAGGCTTCCTGGTGTTTTAGGAGTCATTAACTGTACCTACATACCCATTTGTATTCATGGGGGAGAAAGTGGAGGAATATTTAGAAACCAAAAAGGATACTTTTCTATTAATGTGCAGATTGTCTCTGGTTCAAAAGACCAAATATTGCAATCTAGACAGATTTTTGACAATAGCCAACTTTGTTCCACGCTGGAATCTGGTGTTTTCAATGGCTCCAATTGCTGATAATTGGTATTCTTGTCGAGGAAACATGCTAAAATCATTATTAAACCCTCAGACACAAGCACGAAAAAAATATGTAATTCAGCATGTATTCATGCTAGGGGTCGCATTGCGGGCCATTTTGGAGTTTGGAAAGACAGATTTCTATGTCTACAGCTGGAGCTTTGCACACAAATTCCAAAGGCCTTAACAATCTTTATTGTTGTGGCTGATTTGTACAATTTTAGGAAACTACTGGGAAACCAAATACCTTAAGTGGATAGAGTACAGGTGGAAATGATTGAAGAAGAGGAGCTGCTATGTACATTGTAATGTAAAATTTCCCCATCTGATATAATGATATTCCTTTATCCACATATGTTACAGATATCAATTTGATACCTTGTTTGGCCTTTTTTGAGTCATTACTGTAATAGCTTTCTGTTTAAAAGTGTTTGGTATGCAGTTTTTTTTGGGGCACTTTTCTGGGGCACTATTTGACGTATTTTAAGGGCTATGGAATCCATCATATTTTCAGATGGTGGTCCTCATCCTGTTTGGAATTTGTTTCTCCTCTGCAGCAGATTCTTGTTTTGCTTTTTCTTCCAGCTTTTTACATAAACCTTTTAGTTGACTACAGCCTATTTTTTTTTAATTCTGCAAGAAACATTGAACATTTCACAGTTCAACTCAGGTATATCCTTTTTCTTTGTTGAAACATTGGCTTGATTTACATGCGCTTGAAAATCGAGTCTGACGAATATATCGTGAAACAACAAAAGGACGTCCTTTTGGCAGCGCGACTTTAAGGGCAGGGTCAATTGCTTTCTCATGACAAAAATAGCTGTAAAAACCCATGTAAACCGGAGCAGGAATCGTGCTTGTGGTTCACGAAGTTTCAGAAGTCCAGATCTCGTTTTGACTTAATATTATGTAATCTACGTCAAAAAGGCTGTACAAAACACACACACACACACACACACACACACACACACACACACACACACACACACACACTGTACATTTATGGATTACTTCAACACTAGACCTGTCTTGGTTATACTCATTCCTACAACTGTCGGTACTTCATAAACACCATCAATATTAAAATGAAAGACAAACTATCGGATACAACTCAAAAGTTGTATTCAGGCACGTCATACCAAACATCTGCACAGCTGAAATGCTGTATTTAAATGAACAATTAAACATAAAAGGGTTTATTTTAAGTTATAAAGCACTATTTCAAAAAATTTAAAACTATAATGAAAGAAACATTTTAAAAGAAACTAGTGTGTAAACAGGTATATGCACATACAAAACTAAAAACAAAAAAGTAGTTTTTAATCTAAAATGATAAACATATGATTTATCTGTGTGTCACTCGCAGCACAGAATCTAAGTTGAGCTTCTGCACTCGCAGCCTTTAGATTTTGCAGTTTTCTGATCGACGGTTTCTGCTGAAGCGCTGTGGCTAACTTCAGATGAAATCTCTCCCTACCTTGTACAAAATGAAGGAATTGATGGCTGCCAGGTCCAAAAGAGATAACAACAGGTTATATATATATATATAATAGATCTATATAATATATATATAATATATATAATATATATATATATATAAGCCCGTTGTTATCTCTTATAGATAAAAATATATATATATATATATATATATATATATATATATATATATATATAAAATGAAAACTTTAAATATATAATCCCATTTTAGGTATAAACACTTAATTGAATCATCGGAATTAATGCAGGAAAACATGTTCTACTTCACCAGAGACTTGGTTCAGGATTGTTGGAAAACTGCAGGCTGCAAGAGGGGCCTAAATTTTTGCATTTTGTTAATGTATCATGTTTTCTTATGCTTGAACTGTCTTTTTCTTTACATTTGCCTTTATAATAATAATGACTGATTGCTATTCAGAAATCTAGGATTAACTGCTTAATACAAGATTTACTTTGGTTTTACCAAGAAATCTGATTTATATTTTTGTGATACAATGTAACTGTGATTAAAATATAATTACAGGTTAACGAATCCTAGTTTAGCACTAAACAACATTCTTTTTTTTTTTTTAAATCCAGGTTGGTGTAAGAGTTTAAATACTTTTTTTTATTGACCTGGAATAATAACCAATTCACAGTTTGAATTTGCCTGGGGCCTTGCTCTTTACTCTATACGTTACCATCAGCAGTAGATCAAATCTTGTGTTATACAGAACTACATTCACAAGTGTGAAAAAGTGATAGTCAGGGACCTTGTTTTTCTTTGATTCCCACCTTATTTTTGTTACAAAGACATCTCAATTGAGGACATTACAAAACCAAATCCTATGCTAGCTAAGAAAAACACAGAGCTGTTAATTCACTTTTTGTTTTTCCTCAGAAAGATTACTGTCATTCCTTACTTTTGTTCTTCCAGGTGTCAAATTAAACAGGCCTCAGCTTGTACTGAATGCTGCAGCCAGAATGCTTTTCATTCCCTGGACTTAAAGTACTTTGTTCTTACTGTTTTCCAGTATTTTCCATTTTTTGGTATCTATTTTATTCTTATCTAGCAATGAAATTCTGCTGAAAATAGATGTTGGGCAGTAATGTTGTAGATGAAAATTTTTTAGGACACCAGCTTTTTTCTTTTTCTTTTTCCTGTTATAGGTAATGTTTTTATCAGGACTATTGAGATGAGAGAAAACTCTGTATAATTTAATTACATATTCAATAGCTTACCATTAAATATTGCATATAGTGCATATAAAGTAGCAGGGTAAGGATTCGTAAGATCTTAGTCTTCAACGACAAACGTATTGACTAGATGTTAATGTCAGTCACTGAAGACATTAAGTGAAGTTTTATTTTTAGCCTTATTACGCTTTTTTTTCGATTCTGTAACTGACATTTTTGTTTCAATTCCCAGGTTATTTTCTCAAGTTAAAATAAATAACCTCCTTCTGACCCAAATGGTATTCAATCACATATGTTTTTGTATGTTGATAGATTTCTGCCAGAAAGCTCTAAGGAACAAATACAAACTCTCATACTCTGTAAATCAATCTACAATAACAATTCAAATTTCTATCGCGCCTTTTAAAATAAGGATCCCAAAGCGCTCTGCACAAAAAAAAAAGAACAATTAAATTATTACATTAAAAACACTTGTACAAAATTTAACAAAACAGAAATATAAAAAGAGATTTAAAAATTATAAAATTAGAAGAAAAAAAAACACATTAATAAATTGGGGTCCAAGTTTATAACAGCTACCTTCAGTGCTAAGGAAACTGTACTGGAGGGAAGTGATCCATTTATAATTTTTAAAATGTGAGTATTAATAAATAACACTATATATATATATATAATATTATATATATATAGATATATATATATATATATATATAATATATATCAATATATTATACAATGGGAGCAAGAGCACATGTTGCAGGGTTTCGTATGCAGGATTAGCTCAGTCAGTTCTTGTAAGGTAATCAAGGAAAAAGCCTCCATGGCAGTCTTAACAGGTTTAATTGGTACAATTATGGAAGAATCCTCTGTTGAATCTGATTTCTGATATCTAGGATTTTATTTTGAAAATAATTTAAGAAGTCATTGCAGTTATATGAGGAGCCAATGTTAAGGGTGGGAGTATTAGAGGATTTATTAATTTATCTAGGGAAGCAAAAATAAATATAGGATTATTTCTTACTGGTTTTGATTAAATTTGAATAAAATGACCAAATGGCTTTTCCATGTCTAACCCCTATTTACCAGCCCTCTAAACAATATTCCTTTAGTGTGGGGATTCAATCAGTAACAGGGCTAACTCTAAGCTTTAAATGGGGATATCCATATATCAATCAATCAATCAATCAATCTTTATTTTATACAGTGCCTTTCATAGTGGACCATCATCAAAAAGCACTTTACAAGATGCAGTAACAACAAGAAAATCCGTAATACTTTAAATACAGAGAAATGCATAATACATGCTATACAGTAAAAAAACAAAAACAAAAAAAAAAAAACAATGCATAATACATTAAATACAGTGGAACGTGCATAATACATGATAGTAGCATAGTGCATAAAATAGTACACTAAACATAGTGGAAAGTGCATAATACATGATAGTAACATAATACATGAAATACTAGCAGCAACACTGCAGCTAATGGTAGATATCAGACTTAAAGAGCATGGAAAGCAAGAGAGAACAGGTGGGTCTTGAGAGTTAATATAAAGTGAGCGACGGTGGGAACATCACACACCAAAGCTGGGAGAGAGTTCCAAAGAGTTGGAGCTGGAGGACCTCAGCTTGCGGGCAGGTACATAGCGGGTCAGCAGGTTGAGGAGGTACTCGGGACCTGTGTGATGAAGGGCACTGTAGGTGAGCAGGAGAGTTTTGAAAATAATAATAAACTTTACAGATAGCCAGTGCAATTGGGCAAAACAGGGGGTGATGTGATCATGTTTTTTATATCTGGTAAGGATCCTGGCAGTGTCATTCTGGACTAGCTGCAGTCGGTTTATGGTGCATGCCGGGAGACCACCATATAGACGGTTCCAGTAGTCAAGTAGAGAGGAGACAAATGCATAACAGAGTATCTCCGCATCTGGGAGGGAAAGGTAGGGACGGACTTTGGAGATGTTTCGAAGATAGTAGAAGGAAGATTTGACCATGGAGGAGATGTGGGCATCAAAGGAGAGGTTGCTGTCAAGAACTACACCAAGATTTTGTACTGTGGGGGAAGGCAGCAGTAGACAGTTTCCTTTGGTCAAGGCAGCTGTATTTAGATTCTTACATCGAGTTTTAGATTCTACTAGAAGGAGTTCAGATTTGATAGTGTTCAGCTGAAGAAAATTGGCAGACATCCAGACCTCGATGTCTTGAATGCAAGCTGAGAGCCAGACCATGGCAGAGGGGCTACCGGGGTCGAGTTTTAAGTACAGCTGGGTGAGGTGACCCAAGGGAAGCATGTAGTTATTGAAGAGAAGGGATCCAAGAACAGATCCTTGGGGGACACCACAAGTGTCTGGGTTTGCAACACCACTGCGTCCAGCATAGAAAACAGACTGCATGCATCCGGATAGGTAAGAGGACATCCAGGAGAGACAGGTTCCAAAGATTCCAGCATACTTCTGAAGGCGGTCACGAAGAATGCCATGATCTATGGTGTCAAAATAGCTGAGTTATGTAATAAATTAGGGGCTATGTGATTTATATTTGAATGGATCTATGTTAACCTAGAATCCCTCTTATGTTGTATCTCCTGTCAGTCAGGGTTGGGGCTGTTTACTATCCAGGGCTGTGAGTCATGCAGTGTCCCTGGTCTTGACTCCACTTACTCAGATCACTCTGCGTTGTGTAAAGACATGCAGACAATCTCAAGATTATCAGGATTTCCTTTCGAAATCAATGGCACTTTACAAGCTCTCTGCTCATTTCATATTACTCACTTCAGATTGGAGTAACTAATGAACTAATGTTTACCTATCTTAATTTAGAAATATGTAGATATTTATGTTTTTCTTATTAAACAATTGGATCAGCGCTTCCCTGCCTGTCCGCCATTACCATAGGCACATATTTCAATAACAATTACTAATGCAAATGAATAACATCATAACAATATTCCCATTTCAAAAACACCTCTGTATGCCTTCTCTATGTTAAACTATATCCTCACCTTCAAATATCTTTTTTTTCATAAAGGCAGCACAGGACAGGAATACACAGCAAGTAGCTTTTGTTTTATATGGGATCCCCTATGAGAGACACTATGCAGCTGAGAGACTTAGGTCCCTCCAGATAGCCACAGGGCTGTATTTAAAACAAGAACTGGAATTTAGAACGATATGCTAGTAACTATTAATACAGCATTAAACTGCACTACCTGGGACTAATATCCTACACTGTTTCCCTATTGATTAATATTCTAATTTTAACTTATAACACCCTTCCCTTTCTGGGGCCCCCCAGTGAGTCTAAATAAGGAAGCTGCCAACTGTGAATAGCCCCTGAGGAATCGTTGTTAGTACCTGACGAACCCCAGAAACTGCAACACTTCCTTAGGGTTGGCTGGGGTCTTCCAGCCCTGTACTTGACACACCTTTTCAGGGTCAGTGTCTATCCCTTTCTCAGACACAATGTGCCCATGGTACCGGACCTGGGTCTGAAGAAGGTGACATTTTCTCGATTTGAGTTTTAGCCTGTGTTCCCTCCAACCTTTCAAGGTGCTCCTCACAGGTGTGGCTGAAGGTTATGATGTCATCTAAGTATAGAATGTGTGGAAAAAGCCTCTGGAAGGTAGCCAGGGAATTTTAACATCTAAAAGGCATCTGATTGAATTCATAGAGACCCATCTGAGTCATAAAGGCCTTCTTGTGGTGATCATGTTTAACTACCTCCACTTGCCGATAGCCTGCTGTGAGGTCTAGGATGATGAAGAATGTCGATCTGCCCAAAGCATCCAGGGCTTCCTAGATCCGGGGCAGTGGAAAGACATTCTGCACCCCTGTAGTCTATACAGACTACTACAAATTGGAGAGGCATATGGGCTCTTATTAGGACTGATTGATTGCCCCTGCTGCTTCCATGTCTTGAAGGTGATCGAGGACCTTGTGGTACTGCGCCGGCGGTATGCTTCTATACTCGCCTTAAATGAACCCTCCTGGTACTATCATATATTATGCACTTTCCACTAGATTTAATGTACTATTCCATGTATTATGCTACTATCATGTATCATGTATTATTATGTATTATGTATCATGTATTATGCATTTCTCTGTATTTAAAGTATTATGCTTTTTTTATCAACTGTACAGCATGTATTATGCATGTCTCTGTATTTAAAGTATTATGGATTTTCTTGTTGTTACTGCATCTTGTAAAGTGCGTTGTGATGATGGTCCACTATGAAATGCTCTACATAAAATGGTTTTGGTGTCGACCAGTGGTATTTGTGCCGTACCATAGATGTTCAGCTCAGATCCAGGTCGTTCTTCAAGAACACATTCGAATGTTGATGAAGTATCTCCTTTAAGCTCTGTAAGTGGGGATTTTGAATGACAGCCTTGTCCAAGCTCACCTCCTACATGGTCTGGTCTTCCATTGCGGCTTCCCTTTTTGATGCATTTCCTTAGCGATTGTTCAAGGTGTACTATGTGTTCCACCAATGACGTCACAGCAAGCCAGTTGTACATGCAGATCAAGAAATCCTTGTTTTTTTTTTTTTTTTTTTTTTTTAAATGCCACTGACCTTCCCACCCCCAGGCCATATCTTCATATGTACTTTTTGTATACAATTATAAAACGCCCTGGGTAAGGGCGCCTGCTAAGAAATAAATAAATAAATAAATAAATAAATAAATAAATAAATAATACAGTGCAGGTTTGCATCCTTGCTGTGCAAAGTAGGCCAGTCTTCACTGGGGACTTCAAAGGGAGCGTCACATTGGCCCAGGCGCTCACGTGGGTTAGGGAGGTAAAATCACCAGGGACTGTTTCTCCTCATTGCTCTGCAGCGAACCTTGCTGGCCAGGTGCCCAGTGAGCTCAGAACAGACACCTGTAGGGCTGGCCTTTGTCCTCCAGAGGTCAGTAGCTTGCAGACATCCACTCTAGAGTTCCTGGGTGAAAAAGGAAGATAGCTGGTTGTGGGATGCCCACTGTTCGGGTCACTTCAGCCATGTGGGGAATTGCTGCGGTTAGAAGAAATGTGATTGGGCATTCCAAATTGTGAGAATATCGGGGGGGGGGGGGATTATAATTGGACATACTAAATAAAAATAAATAATGAAAAATCCATAAGAGTTACAATAAGATTCAATATCAACATGAATGTTCACATCGCCCAATAAAAGAATCGACATTGACGTAGATAAGAGATCACCAAACTTGATTTAAAAAAATAGCTAGTTTGACGTAGGTGGACGATAAATAATTACAAGGTCAATATGAACCGGTAACTGGTTACTTCAAGTCAGATTTAACAATTCAAAAGATGACTCACCTTCAACAATTTCCTTTTTAATTCGAGTAGAGCATGCTTTCTGGGGAAAAAAATATATATAATTTAGCGAAGCCTCAATCAGTTATCATTAGCTCCAAGATAAGTTTCTGTTAAAGAGAAAATATCAATGTTATAACCCTTAAAAGTAAAAAATAATATATAGAGGAAAAATATTTAAATAGATAATACAAAGTTTAGAAAAAGTAATAGGTCAAAATAGATGTGCAAATTTGACTCGGTAACATTGAATATACATTGAGAGTGTAAGTACCAGCTGCAGAAAATGCAAGCAAGAAACTTTATAAAATTCAGGAACCATTACACCAAACAAGGAGAATACAACAGCATGTAACCTCACTGCAAAACCAGAATGGGCCCTATATTAGCAATCTAGTATCAGTTACTGAGCTAATCTACTGTGCCATAGGCCATTTAAAAAAAAAATATATCAATATATAATTAGAACATTTTTTTTACAATACACATGTAATCTGACAACTTGCTGTATGCCATTGTTTTTAGAGCTATCAAACTTCAGACTCAAGTTAAAATTCTAAAATGATTACCAACTTCACATAACTTAAAAGCTCTTAAATTACTTTAAATGTCCAAATTGTTTATTTCTGATCTGGTAACTGTGGGTTCTGAAATAAGCTGTGCTAATGACAATTATGAGTAGAGAGCTTTGAGAATCTGTCTTCTCATCTTTTGCTCCCAGTAACATGAAATAGAAGCAAAGGCTCTCAAAACATGACATTCTTACCTTATTCTGCCAACTACACTATTTAAACCTGATTTGTAGGACTGAAGATATTACCCCCTGTTTGGCTTCAACAGTATGTTAACTATCAGCTGAAAATTCTTGTCAGTAATATGTATGGATAATCAGTATGGTAGGTTCATCAAGAAAACTCTTCAAATTCTAAAACAACTACCATAAAAAGTGTATTAAAAATAAATGGTGTGAAATCAATTTGATTGTCACCAAAATGGCTGCCAGTCAAAAAGTAATTTATTTTTCAATTCTGCCTGAGCTGTTGTTACATTAAGGGTGAAATATGGTACAGAGTCTCAATATGAGCTAGCTATAAAAGGGTTTCAGTAAAAATAAAAGGCAGAGTATTTCCCTCTGATACAACTGAATAACCTCACTATCAGTAATACAGGAAGTTAATGGGAAGATAACATACAGTAATTCTGTCTAGAGAATGTTGTGGCAAAGTTAAATAAACTTACCTGCAGTGAAAATACCACCTGAATACAAATATCAACAGCAGAACAATAAGGGAATTCCACTGTTATTGTAATAAGTTCCATTGAAATGATTGAAATGAATAGAGAAGTAGATTAAAGGCAATACTGAAAGGATTGGGGAATTTAGATTTGATACATGAAAAAAAATATATATTGCAAATTTGAGTGAAAATAATTTTATTTTAAGATTTTTTTGTCAATAAAATGTGCTAAAGAGCCAAAAATATATGCTCTACACGGGTGTTTTATGCATCCTCATTTTCTATTCATCAGTCTAACAGATAATGTGCAATAAATTACCATATTTATCTTTTGGTAGTAATTATAGTGCAAGGTATTACCCCTTTCCCATAATTTGTTTTTCTCAATAATAAACACCTTTGACTGTGCAGTCAGCACTCGGATGTATGACACCCAGATACACACGTCAGTCGCGTTTTATCGTCCTTGTATTAAGAAACACAAACACACACACACACACACACACACACACACACACACACACACACATATATATATATATATATATAATATATAGATATTATATATATATATAATATATATATAGTAACAAATGAATGCACTTCCCCGTCACATGCAAGTTTTCTGATACAAAATCCCATCTCTTCAATTTTACAATTTATTTGCAGCCTGCGTTTTTGTTTTGTTTTTTTTTCTCACATTCGCAAGTAAGTCTGTCTTAATTGTGCAGTTACACAGCGCATCCTCCGAGACTAGCTACTGTAATGTAACACTTAACCATTAAGCAGTTTTAGATACTGGGATATTTATTAATTTTTTTTTTAATCTGTGATCTGCACTATATTCTGTAATTTTGAATACTGGATACTGTTTTTATTCTGGAAACTGTGTTTTTTTTTTGTTTTTTTTACGCTTTACATATTTCTGTGCGTGGGTAACATTTTGATTTCATTTTGTTCTTGGGTCGTTAATGAAAAATGTATATACTGCTACAATACGTACCAGATTTAAAAATAAGTACCGTATTATATCCATGTGTCATCTCTTTTGGCAAGTGATATTTTCAGAATCATATCTTTCTGAATTTAAATACTACTTCTGTTGAAAATATAGTACTGTACCAACAAAGTACAGTACATCTAAATGGAAGCCCACTTATTTTGAAACACAATACAGCTACGTATTTTTGCAATTGTATCTTCTTTATGTTCCCTGAAAAACTGGCAAGGGTTGGAACTGACCAAAATGAAATAATCAGATATGTGTCACACTCTTTTAACTGTGAACTGAAGCCAGAATTATAGTCAGATATGTGAGTGCTGACTGTACTATAGCATTTTACCATTCACCCTCAAGATAAGTGCTTGTATACCAATCTAACTGTACGATATGATACATGTAATATATCAGAAGCATTTTTTCTATGTAAATACCTAAAATAGTACTAGTTTCCATGACAACCAGCATATTTTCCTCAGCAACAGCATTGAAAAAAGTAAAACACAAACTTTTTTTTTTTTTTTTTCCCTGGAATCCTCTTGTACATGAGATATATTTTGTGACAGCTGGATTTGTATGAGTTGACTTAATTATTGATATAAATCAAGATTTTATTATCTTTTTCAATGTTTGCATCTTTCTTTAGTGCTTATGAAAAGAGGAAAATACATTTTTATTTCCCAGTCTGAAAAACATGGCACCCTGCTCATCAAAGTTACTCTTGTCAGGCACATTATCATTTTTGTCAACGTTCTTGCACTTCTGACACATCTATGCAGGATAGCCCAGCAGCAAGACAGGAACACCTCCCTGTTTGACATTTCCAATTCTTGCAGGCACAATGTACTGTCTGCAAAACATTATCTGGTGCTGGACTTCTTGTCATCTCGGTGAAGGGAAGCTCATTGTTTTCTAAATGCCATCCATTGCCAACAGGGGAAGGGGAATTCATCCTATTAACACGAGAATGTCTCATTCTATCAGCCTGGTATTGCTCACTTGCTGTGTTGGTGTACAGCATCACATGTTGGTGGCAACCTCTGCTCAAGCAATGCAGATTATGTCAGGAATCACCTTGTATCAGGAATCACTGACATCCTGTGATGAAGCTTTGCCATACAGATGGCACACACATTTCTCAAGCACAAGGAATGTGGAGTCTTGCAGTGTGAAGTCTTTCCCAATGTCTGTGAAAACATCAAGGAACCCTTCACCCTCTGAGGCCACAGAAAATGCCTTTCTCTTTCCTTTACCAGAGAAGACACTTGTAGAATCATATCCTGTGAAGGTGTGGAGTCTATTTAAGGGAGGTACATACGTTAGGGCCTAGAGCTGAAGTGACTTTCTGCAAATCAATAATGTGGTTTCGATTCCCAACACCAGTGAAGAAATACAAATTGACTAGCAGTTGAAGGAACATCACGTAGTGCTTGAATGGCATCAAAGATTATTACACCACCTTCTGGAACACGGTCAACAAGGCAGTCTCCACCTTTGGACTGCACAAGATCGAGCAGAGCTGATTTGTTGGTTTTTGCCAGAGTACTATCAGCATTAGCAAGAGGGTAGGAAACTGCTCCCAAAGAGTAGGACAAGATTTATTTGAGATCAATTGCAGAGTCTTGCAAAGAGTTTCTTGTCACTATGAAGAATCACATCTTGTTAGCTGCTGTTGCTTTTGTTTTTGGTATACCTTGATCACTAAATGTTTTCATTTTCTGGTTTTGATGGGAGACAAAATGTCATCTTTCTCTTGAGCAGCTAGCAAGTAATTTTTAATCTCACTGGTTGCAACAACACCTTAACTTAAATGCAGCAGTCCATCTTGAGGAGCATCAAAAGCAATGCATTCAATACTAAACAGAATGCTCATTATGGCTGTCTCATCATTTCAAATTTTTGTGCTGTCAAGATCTTTCTGCTTGCATACCTCTGGAGTCATTCCTCCTATCACTTCATACTGTCTCGATATAGCAGCTGTCTTGTGCTTTCACAAGGTCCAGCAATAAACTGCTGCATGATTTTGTGTCAATCCAATTAAATCAACTTTTGTTTTTCATTCTTTATTGCAGGTTTCAATTGCCTGGTCACATGCTATTGAAGGGAATCCATATTCACTTTGACACTGGTCCACTGTCCGCAAACATGGGCAAACAAGTGAGTAGTTTTTCGAGATTTACAATTATACAATGTAAATACAGTATAATTGTAAATCTCGAAAAACTACTCACTTCTAAATCTTTTGTAGTCATCTTTGTATTACTTTAGTATAAATGCATGTTAATTTGGATTCATATGTTGTTTTTTTCTGACTTTATGTGAACGAAAAGACACACATTTGCCCATTTGCCCATTGGAAATAGTGATATTTTGAAATATCACTGTCCTGGTCACAAAAGCAAAGTTTGTGGGGAATAATAGCCATGTTGTATAGTTTTGAGGCATAAACAATTAGGAAATTACACTTACTACCCAGGAACAATTTTTTTTTTTTTTTTTTTTTTTTTTTGTTACACAGTGTTATATAATGACCAAATACATTCGGAACAACAAGGTGGGATAGTTTATGTTTTATTTTTCATCTAGTGCTGATGTAGCCTAAAACTGAACTTTATGCAAGCTTAAGCTCAGTCTCTTGCATTTTGTTATAATCCTGTATTACAAAATGCATCAAGTAGACATTTATATATATATCAAAAACCAGCTTTCTGTTTCAGGCCTTTTTTGTTCGATGTGGAACATGAACAGATTTTAGCACAGAGATTTGGGGATAATGTTTGTGCGTTGTGGTGATTTTGTTTTTAGACAAAAAGTTCCAAGCAGTACATCATATGTAATAAACTATAATATTAATATTATGGGTCAAATATATAAAAACATTTCACTATACAGTAGAGACCATTGTAAATCGTGGCTGTGTTTACTGTATTTTGTCAGTATTGCATGTATAGTTGTAATTTATCTATTAGAATATAGTAAATGAGCAGTACAGCAATGGCCACATTCTCCCTATATAATTAAATTATAATTAAAAATTATTGCTTCCGCTAGACTTTTGAGATATTGTTCTGTAGTTTCTTTAATTACATGATGTTAAGTAAAACATCCTAATTATGTTAATCTAGGTTCCAGTTTTTAGTTTTCAAGCAAGCATGTTTAATTTGACTATACCCATTAAAATATGTACTATATAAAATGCAATACACTGTTAGCATTTTCGATGATACAAACAGATACCCATTATGTCGGCGAACTCTACACATTAAAATCTATCTAGATACTATCTTTATTTGTCCTCTTTTTTAACAGCCTTTTGGGTATACAATAACTACAATAGCATATCAAACTTAACAGATATGTGATTAAACATGAGTCATCACATCTTTAAAAAAGACATTAATTACACTAAGCACTTTTCTAGTTTTTTAATGTGGTGCTACATTTTCTGATGTGAATACATTAAAAGCTCTAGCCTAATGGATGCACTTTATTATGATTGTGGCAGTAATGCCAAGCAACGCATCATTGCATCGCACTGAATACATTTAAAATAATAATAATTATTTTCTTAGCCTAATGTCATTCATGTTATTTGGTTTCAAATAAATGTATTCTGTTTTACACATTAAAATGATTAAGCTCAGCAAGGTTCATAGCCAGAAGTGCTGCGGCTAAAAACCATTTAAAAAAAAGCCCTGGTTCAGAATCTTATAAAGACTTTTTGTGCTATCAACGGCTATTTTTACAACCATCTCCAAGGATAGTTAAATTAAATTATTGTAATTATTTGTTAAATGTTTTAATGTGCTGTGCAAGAGTTGTGTCATTACCGGTATGGCTAATTCCATTTAAGTTTTGCTGAACTACTTATTATACAGTACATGTGTTTTATACCACTGTTCACTCAGCAATGCAAACATCAGTAGCGTCACTGTAATACGAATTTCAAGCAAAACAAAATATGTCTGGTAAAAGATATATGATTCTCAACTCCAAACCAATTCAACAATAATAAAAAAGGCTATTTGATGCTATGATGTTAAGAGCAGTAAACAAAGGCTTTTTTGATTGAGCTACATGGCTTGCTTCTGAGATAACACGTTTTATCAGTGACTGCCTGAAGGTTATATTATATGTATTTTATATTTATTAAGAGAACATGTACAGTATAATGGCAGATAATGTGATTTGTTAATTGTGCTGTCCAAAGATAATCATGTCTACTTAAGAAATTAATATAAAATAAATCTACAATATTTTATTTAATAAGCAACTACTGTATTTATTATACCTGTGTTTTTGGGGCTTTAAAAGTGTAATTCGGTGTAACTGTCTGAAAGCTTATGCATGCAAATAAAGTTAGAAAAAACTATTAAGCTCAGAATAAAACAATTAAAAAAAATACTTAAGTATAATTCTGTAAGGTTCTTTTGATACATGGACAACTGTTATATGATTATTGTAAATTACAATGAGGTTTTTACTATCGACACTTTTGATGTCCTCCAATGTCCTATGGTGTAACTGACATCAAACAGATGTTTTAGACCATGTTTGCTGAGGATTCCATGACCTATGACATCAGTATATGAGGATGTTGGAAAGGAACCCAGAACATGTGGAGCAAGGTCAGTATGTTTCTCATAAATATTTAAAAAAATGCACATTCATAACTCCTTACTGGGCATGTAAATCACCACATGTCATTCGGTGTAACTCATAGAATAAGGTGATAACAGAAATATTTCCAAAATCAATATCTCACCAAAAATTTTTTGCATAGGTGGCTGTGGCAGAGTGGTTGTTGTACGCAGGCGTTTGATGATGTCACAGACCAGGAAGTAGGTGAAAACAAAAAGGTACAGAACTGAAACAGAGGAGCATTGGCACCAAGTGTTTTATTAATTAAACAAAATACATAATTCAAAACGGTGCAAGGGCCAGAGCAAAAAAGCCACACAGAGAACAAAATATATGCAAGTATATATTACTATAACAATTGTTATATTTTATTCATGGTCTCACATCTTGTCTCTCCTCCGACACCCTCTTCTCATGAGCTGGGAGTGGGGCTTTTATATCTGCAGCTAAAGCTTTAACTACCCATTAATAAATTACCACATTAAGGCTCCAGCCACATTCCCATGGGTTTTATTAGGATGGGGAATTTACCCCCATCCATGCTAAACACATTTTACGAGACCGGCTTTTTGCTGGTTTCAAACAACAATGATTGACGGTTTTGTCAGCCCGTATACAAATACAACAATACTAATACTAATAATAATAATACAAGTAATACATAAACATGCACAAGGGGAGGGAACACTGTCACAGTGGCCTAATAATGGTTACATTAGCATTAGATGGAATATCACCTTCGGTGTAACTGCAAAATGTCATTTGATGTAACACCACATGACGTCAAACATGATCTCTGAATGTAACAGATTTATTAATTACTTATTATGAAGAGCTAATAGACATATTATTTATGAATATCAATGTTTGATATTAGAGATTTATATGCAATATTCTTATGGTTCATGATAATTATCAGATACCTTTCTCAAGCAATGAAAAGGTAGCTCAATACAAAGCCTGTATTAGTCACGATGCTGCAGCAAGGGCAGCGTGCCTTACCAAAAGGCGATCAATGTGCTTTTTCATATTTTTCTCTATATGATACAGAATCTGACAACACATCATAGTCCAGCCAATAAGCACAACAAATAGGCAAGATAGTGCACTCTTTTATACAGTTGAGAAACTTTGTATACTTACACAGCTTTAGGATTTGTGCATTTTCTGATATTGTGGCAATTGATCAGTTGAAAGATTTTTGACCATAGTTTCATTAATAATTGGCCAGTTAAGGCTCAAAATGTTGGCATGAATGTGAGGATTATCATACAGCAATCAGTAAAGCAATAGCTAGTCAGCTCTTGAACTGGCAAGCAAAGCAGCCACAAAAATGACAGAAAAATAGCTGCATAATAACTGTTTCATGCACATTTTGGCCTCTGGTTTTCTAGGTTACAGCTCTAGCTTCTTGTAAAGAACTCTACAACTGCATTGATATCTGTGGAGTAAAATTATTTTCAAAAGTTTTTGTATTCACCATTTTGCCAAAAACATTACCCCCTACCCATTTCTTAGGAGCTTCAATTGGCATTATATAAAAAAATGTTGCGCACCGGAAGTTGTAGTATGCAAAGTTTCACATTTGTATGAAAAAGTGCATAATCAATGTGTTTTATTGCTGAACTATCAATGCTGTGTCTTCATGCTAAGCTATACCTGTTGCTTTTTCAGTTATCAAAGGAAGTAGGCCAAGGGGAAAGTTGATCTGTCCAACCCAGCCCAGGAAAAGAAAAGGAAACTTTGGAGGAAATGTAAGCTGCATAAAAAGAAGAAACAGAGGGGGCTTCATTGGTGTGAGGTGCATAACACCTACACCACCTTTTGAAGTTCCTCCAGAACCTTATGCTGACAATGATTATGTCAGTGTGGAGAAAATACAGCCAATACTTGACACAGAACCAGGGATCTCACAAAAAGAAAACCAGCTTTTACCCTTAGCATCCTCAACCCCAAAACTCCAGTCCAGACCAACAAAGCAGAGAAGTAATCAACTGCAGAAGGAAAAAGAAGGAACTTTTAGACAAAGTAAAAACACTTAAAAAACAAATGGCAAATGCTAAAAGAAAGAATGAAACTTACAGGAAAAATATTGAGTGGTTGAAAAAAAAAAGTGGAAAGAAGTGTTTAAGTGGAAAGTTCAGACAAAGAGGAGTGAAGACAGAAAGTTGTAGAGTTATAGTCATATTTTACCTGGTGATGTTCTAAAGAAGAACAAGGAGAAATATGAGCAGAGGGTATTGACACAATTGTTAACCTAACTACATGTTCAGTATTGCCAAAGTAAGTAAGCCATTCTCGCTGTCTTACAGACAATTCGTAAGGAGACAACCGTTCTACATCACTGAGCCAAAAGCATGTGCATGTATTGATCATCTGCATGTACTGATCATGAAAATGTAAAGCTTGTTGTTGCGAGACTTTGCCAGAAGAGGATACTAAAAACAACTGCATCTCTGAGCTGCTTTCAACAACATTGAATAAGGAATGCATGTACCATGTATGAGTACAGTACTGCTACAACAAAGTTGCTTTTTGTGAGTTGGATCCCTCAGAAAAGGTCTAATGGCAACAGTGGCACAAGGAGAAGAGATCTAAAAACAATTTTGTAAAAAAAAAAAGAAACTCAACTGTAGCACCAAGAAAGTAGAAAGCTAAAGGAAACGCTGACCAATAAAGTATTAATCTACATGGATTTCTCAGAGAATTATGCATGCAAAATTAACATGAAGATCCAAGCCTTTCACTTTGGGGGAAGCCAAAAGCAGGCCACAATATATAAATCTGTAACCTCAGGATGCCAGTCTTATGCAACAATTTCAAATTCAACTCACCACGTCGAGCTCCATGAACCTGCTTTTCATCCAAAAGCACCATACAGAATTAACTACTCTTCATCTAATGAGTGATGGTCCAGTTACAAATTTTAAGAATAGGAAGCATGTCTATCTTATCAGTACTGTTCCATTCTGCTCAAGGTTCAAAAGAGTCACGTGGAATTTTTCTGAAAGGTCTCATGGGAAGTGGGCACCATATGGGGTTGGCAGCGCAGTCAAGCGAAGTGCTGACAGTTTCATCAGTCATGGCAATGGCATACAAACACCACAAGGGCTGTTCAACATGCTCACTGAAATGCCTACCAGTAGCATCAGTTATGTTTGGTTAGCTGAAGATTACTAAATATGATGAGTCCATTCCATGAAAGTACATCAAGTAACAGCACAAAGCCCTGGAAAAATCCAGCATTGTGAGCTAAGTTGTTTCGGTGGCTGACCAAATACACAAGTACATGCTTGACCTGAATAATAAAAAAAAGACAAGGAAATTTATATTTTTCCTCCATGCAGCTTAAATGTCCTGGTCCCTGTCCCAGATGGTGAGATAATAGTTGGCAAGTTTGTTATTGTGATGTATGATGAACTACCATACTTAGGACAAGTCCTTAAGGAGGTGGAAAAAGAAGTTGAAGTAAACTGTGTGCGTCTGTTAGATGATAACAATTAATTTGTATGGCACAGAGTTTCTGACATAATGTTTTATTACAAGTTAGACATTGTTGTAGTAATTACTGAGTCAGAGATTTCCACTTCTAGATATTCCAAACTGTGTAGCACTCACTGGATAAACTTCACAAAAGCCTGGTAGATGTTGTCTTTCCATTATCAGCAGCAGGATGATGTGCTGTCAAAAGTGCCTAATGCAAAATGTTATTTTTCTCATGTGGTGTTAAAAATCTGTTCCTTCTGTGTTCCTCTTTTCACTAGTGTTGACTACATTCCTATTGTAGTAAATTTCATTTACGTATTGAACAATGAATCTAAAATTAAATTATGAATTTCCTTTACCATATCAAACATTAACTCTGTAATTAAAAAAATTAATTAATTAATAAACAGTAACATTTTCATGACAATTATTCACTACTAATGTATCTGTCATCCTTTAAGATTAAAATAGATGACAGTTAAACCTGCATTTAAATTAAATAGGCCATGGTTTGAGTATGACAATTAGAAGTCATTACGAGGTAACCTGCTTTGGTCATACAGTGCAATCAATATTTCAGTTGTAGTAAAGTGCATATGAATGTAACCACTGTAAAAGTGGTGGATCTATACAAACAAACATAATATCTCAATTAAATGTGGTAAAACCATTATAGTCTGTTCTAGTACATTTTTTTTTTTAATTAACAGGTCTTGATTGTGAGCTCATATTAAAAAAAGTGGGGTCATCGCTAAGAAAATAAACAAAACAAAAAACAAAATTAAGGAAATGTGATTCTTTGCTTGTTTAGCACTTGATTTTAGACTAACTAAATAGGAATATTTGAATGGTTATGTATATAGAAACTGTACATAAGTTAATTATTTTAAAAAAAGGTGTGGTTACAGCGAAAGAAACTCTTGTGGTATTACGCTTATGAATCAAGCAATCAAAAGGTAACATGGTATTATAAAATACCAAATGCATTCATTTTTAAGATATTGAGTTTTTTTTTTTAATTTTTGAAAACCTGTGATTTTTTGAAAATGTGTCATCTGCCCATAATCAGATTAGCCTGTTTTGAAATAATTCAGAGAATTCTGTTGGTAAATTCCTCAGAATGTATTTTTGACAATTGTAGGGAAACACTGATGTCTTCCCTGGTTGGCTTTTTTAATTTATTTTTTTAAAACCGAGTTTCATTGGCCCTTGAGTTTCTGTTCTGAAGCTGTGCCATATGCATTTCTTAACACAAGATTTTCAATGTGGTTACAGGAAACAAGGGAGTGTATTCTTTCCCAGGAAGATGATGATTCTTTCATTTTTCCCTGGGATTTGTCCCTTTGTGGCAATTTGGCCGGTGATTGTGAACAGGTGTAGAGGTGAAGCAGTGCAGAAGAAATCACAAACAATTGTAATCCGGTAGGAAACGGGGGGTTATAATTATAATCCGGATCTGGTGAACAACAAAAGAAAAATGCTCTGGCAATACAAAACAACGTGTAATGCGCGGTGCCAAACAAACAGGTTTACAGTCCCAAACAATAAACGTTATCCACCCCGCAATACTAAAACACGGTCACCAGTCCCGGGTGTGTGCATTATTGCTCGTGGTGGGTGATAACAGGTTATTTGGTGACAGTTCGTGCAGTGCAGTTCCGGCTTGTGCTGGCCCAAAAGCATCAGCTCCGGAATGTGTTTAGCCATCTGGAGATACAATAAACAAGACAATTACTAACACGCACAAACAAACACTCACAAATATTCTTCGGCAGTTCCTACTGCAGCTCTCAGTGCTTCCAGGTTTCTGTATACAACCCAAGCGAAGGAAAAGATTAGCATTTCTCTGGCCCCTTTTATGCTACCCAGCACGATCCCTTGGTAAACGATTCTACTTGTGTCTATTGCTTGCAGCTACTACCTCATTTACCTTCCAGGTCAATATGTTCCTGAAACAAAGTCTCGCTTCCATCCAGACTGACCGACTTCCCAACCTCAGAAACGAACTGTTAGGCCAGCCCATCCAGATACTTTTCTTTTTGCTATTTAGCACCCTCACAGGTCGAGAGGGAGATTTACAACCAGAACTCACTGTATTTCTGTCACATATCCCACTGCTCAGAGTGGAGCCAAAGGAACTCTCAGTTGAATTTACCTTTCCCATTATTCCCTCCTCCCGGGAAAAATAATTCACGTTTTTATGGTCCTTTCCTGCACGGTGTACCATATGGTACATGAAGGGCTGCAATGCCAGATACCACCGAGTTATTCAAACATTGCTGTCCTTCATCGTGCTTAACCACTTGAGTGGGGCGTGGTCTGTGACAAGATCAAACGAGTGCCCCAGCAGGTAGTATCGTAAAGAGTGAGTAGCCCATTTAATGGCGAAACACTCCTTTTCGACTACGGAGTAGTTGCGTTCCTGAGGTAGCATTTTTTTTGCTGATGTACAGTATCGGGTATTCTACTCCAGCTACCTTTTGGGACAAGACAGCCCCCAAACCTACATCCGATGCGTCGGTGTGGAGGATGAATCTCTTGGTGAAATCTGGTGTGATAAGAGTGGGGGCCTGGCAAAGTCTATGCTTAATCGCATCAAATGCCCACTGACACTCAACTGACCACTTAATTAAATTTGGAGCACTCTTTTTGGTGAACTAATGGGTTAACCAGTGTGGCATACTCGGGGATAAAGTGGCGGTAATAACCGACTAATCCCAGTAGTGACCTCACCTGAGTCTTGGTTTTTGGGATTACTGTGTCAACCAAAGCCTGGATTTTGGTGACTATGGGTGTCACCCTTCCATTCCCCATTAAAAATCCCAAATATTGAGTTTCTTTTTTGGCAAACGCACATTTCCTCAAGTTAGCTGTCAGCCGGGCTGCCCTTAGAGACTGAAGGATGGCTGCAATCCAAACCAAATGCTTTCGCCAGGTGGAGCTGTAAATAACCATGTCATCAAAATATGCTGCTGCATATTCATGATGTGGGCGTAAAACCTGGTCCATCAGTCTCTGAAAGGCAGCGGGCGCACCATGTAGCCCAAACAGCATGATTCTAAAGTGAAACAGCCCTTCTGGTGTTGGAAATGTGGTTTTCTCTCTAGAGCTGCAGGTTAAGGGGATCTGCCAGTATCCCTTTGTCAGGTCCAGAGTATAAACTTGCTTTTCCCAGTCTATCTAGAAGTTCGTCGACCCAAGGCATGGAGTACTCATCGAACTTGGCAATAGCATTTATCTTTCTGAAATCTACACAGAAGTGGTTGGTGCCGTCCTTCTTGGCCACTATGACAATAGGACTGCACCACATGCTCCTGGAAGGCTCAATCACCCCAAGCTCGAGCATGTCCCATACCTCTTGACGAACACCACTTTGTCGACTTTCTGGGATCTGGTATGGTCTCTCTCACACGGTGACACCTGGTGGAGAGATAATGTCATATTCAACCAAATTAGTTCTGCCGGGCAAGTCAGAAAAAACATTGCTGAACTCCTCACTAAGCTTATGCAGCTCCCGTTCCTGATCTGGAACCAACTGTTCCCCCATCAAAATTATTTTTGTGCTAAGAGTCTTTGGACAGGGGCCTAAATCATCCTTTATATTGCCTGGGGCTATAAATAAGACCTCCCTGCCTGTCAGGGCTTTAATAAATTTACATGATAAATCTCACATTCATTACGGCGATTGGGCTGTCTAATTTCATAATTCATATGACTTCATATGGCCCCTGCCATTTAGCACACAATTTCGATTATTATGAGGGAAGTAGCAGCATTACCTTGTCTCCTGGTCGAAAGGTTAGAATTAGTGCATTTTTGTTGAAATGCTGCTGTTGTCGGTGCTGAGCCAATCTGAGGTTGTCCTTGGCCAAATATTTTTGGACGAGCCTTTGTGCTCCTCCCACCCCTCTCTCAACAGATCGAGGATGCCGCAAGGCCTTTGGCCTTACAGGAGCTCGAAGTGAGAGAACCCTGTCGAACTCTGCTGCACCTATCTCACTGCGAAAAGGAGGTAGGGAAGAAGCGATGCCCAATGTTTTTGCTCTTGTGTTACAAACTGTCTCAGCATTGACTTCAAGGTCTGAATAAAGCTTTCCACCAAACCTTCCTTCTGTGCATGATAAACAGACGTGTGGGACATATTTTAAATATTTTATACACCTGCTGTAGCATGTTAGACAGAAAATTGGTTCCATGATCAGTCAAAATCTCTTTGGGGATCCCTACTCTGGCCATAATCTGTACTAAGTCGTTGGCTATTGCAGCGGTGCTAGTGGATCTCAATGGAACTGCCTCTGGGTATCGCTTAGCATAATCTACCACTACTAATATATGCGTATACTCAGAGTCAGAAGGTAGCAAAGGGCCCACTATGTCCAATACGTTCAAAGGGGGTGGAAATAATCGTCAGTGGAACCAAACGGGGTGCACTCGACCTGGCGCTACTCGCTGGCAGTCTGGGCATGTGGCTACATATCTCGACACATCAGTATGAAGACCTAACCAATAGAATCGGGCCAATATTCACTCCCTCCTCTTCTCAGCTCCGAGGTGCCCTGCAAAAGGGATATCATGCTCCAGCCTCATGACCTTGGTCCAACAAGACTGGGGAACCAATAATTGTGTTACAGGCTGTCCTGTGCCCGCGGCTAGATTTACTCTATACAGTAATCACCCCTTGATACTGAAATGTGGATATACTAGTGCCCCAGCACCATCAACATACTTACCTTCAACAGACTGGACCTCCCCCCAAACGTGCACTAGTGATGGGTCATTGTGTTGGCACCACACTATGTCCGCGCTTGAGTACTACATGTCTGGTACATTGAGAGGGGCCGGAGTAGCATCTGCACTGGTTGGCCCAGTTACCTCGCCCTCTCGGTTACACTGTGTTCCGACTCCCTTTGACTGCCATTTGTTACCATTCAAGCACTTTCCCATCAGACCTCAGCCTTGTCTCAAAGATGCTCCCTCCCATTTCGCGGTCCGTCTCTCCTTATTCATTATCCTAGGATGGAAAATAGGGGAAAACATTTCAGGGTGAAAAGGAAACACATCACCAATTTGTTCCCTTTTCTTTCTTCCTGTCATGTTTACATGTGTGGCTGAGACTGCCATTATTTGCATCAATTTTGGAATTTTGGCCAGTCTCGGCTCAGAATATCTGGGTGTGGCAATCTTTCCGCCACCCCTACTATGAGGTGACGTTTTAATGGTCTTACCGATAAGTATACTTTTAAGATTGGGTATGCCGCCATGTAGTAGTGCTCGTGGTGGGTGATAACTGGTTATTTGGTGACAGTTCATGCAGTGCAGTTCCAGCTTGTGCTGGCCCAAAAGCGACAGCTCCGGAACGTGTTTAGCCATCTGTTAATACAATAAACAAGACAATTAATAACACGCACAAACAAACAAACACTCACAAATATTCTACGAATAAGTTCCTACTGCAGATCTCAGTCCTTCCAAGTTTTTGTATACAACCCAAGCGAAGGAAAAGATTAGCATTTCTCTGGCCCCTTTTATGCGTCTATTGCTTGCAGCTGCTACCTCGTTTACCTTCCAGGTCAATACATTCCTGCAACAGAGTCTCGCTTCCATCCAGGCTGACCAACTTCCCGACCTCGGAAACAAACTGTCAGGCCAGCCAGTCCAGATAGTTTTCCTTTCGCTATTTAGCACCCTCACAGGTCGAGAGGGAGATTTACAACCAGAACTCATTGTATTTCTGTCACACCCTTGAACTACGTTAATCGAGCAAAATTGGCCCTGGTCTACCCACTCAATGCATTCCATGCTTGGAATGCACATTCACAAAATCTATAAATGATAGTACGATGACAGTATAATAACATCTAAAATCTATCACTTACAGTGACAATAAGCCATTTAAAAGGGAGTTATTCTTAATCCTGCTATATTTTAAGAGGTCATTTTTTTTAATTAATTGTCAACAAGTAGCTTTCTAATATATTAAATATTTCCTTTTTAAGGGTTAGTTATTATAACTTGAATAGTATTATTATATTTAGGGTTGCTGTTTTTCTGTGTTTGATGTTTTCTTGCCCTTTAAGAATTGGATTTATCCCTGCCAGCCATTTAATAGTAACACTGGTTTAATGTACGTGTTTGGTGTGTGCAGAATGAAGAAACTGTATAAAAATAAGCAATTAATCTATAACTTAAAAAAGAATAAATGCTGGACACACTTTATTACAATCACTTTGTAATTGTATAAACACTAATAAAGACTAGTCACTTATTAAAATGTTACACTCTCTTTTCAGCATTCTTCATTCTGCATTTAATGAGAAAGTAAAGACTTGGACAATTTAAAAGCCCATTTAGTTCACATTAAAACCCAGTAAATTACACTGATTTTACTATTATAATTACAATATCAATTTTATATGACAGTCTGGTCTCACTAATGTCTTATAACAGCAGTGCTTTTGATCTGTGATCATAATATATCTGTTACATGTATTGAAACAAAGTTAAATTTGTTTAAATGCACTTTTACTTTATGTAATAAATAACATATTGCTAGTTAGGTTTGCCTATACAAAATGTAGGAAAAGTAACACACTGCAAGTATCACATATTATAGATAGTGCACATTGCATTCTCACGTATGTCAAAGTGTTGTCAAAAGGGCCACAATGATCTGATACAAACAGTTTAAATAAGGTTTAAACAAATCTATTTTGAAATGTAGTTTTTTTATTGCAATGGTGGGATAAATTAAAGCCAGGATGCAACTGGCATGTGTTATTACAGTATTAAGATAGTAGCAGATGAACAGTCAGATGCTTTTGTCAGATCGAATGAATGTGCGTGGTCAAGCTGCAACAATAGACCATTCTCACCCCAGGAAGGATTTATTTTTGGAATATATTTTGCCCAGGACTTCGGCATCTTTCCTTTGCGGGAACTGAGGGGTTCCTGTTCATCACTTAAAAATAACTTTGCCTATTTTCCCCCAGAAAAACAACAACAATCCCATTGGTGGATACTTGTGTATGTTACTCCGATTCTGATTGGATGTGTTATTAATCATGTTGTGTCAATGATGGCTTTTTTTTTTTTTTTTTTTTTTTTTTTAACAATTTCATGTAAAAAATAAAATTAAAACCCACAGCTTTTTGCTAGAACTGCTCAAAATTAGACAACCCATTTAGCATAATTTTCTATCGCAAAACGTAATTAAAAACAGCCCAACACCCAGTTGGCAGCATTGTAGCTGACCTCAGATAGAAGGCTCTTGTGGGCTGGATTTGTCCCTCAGACAAGGTTCTATTTGTTGTAAACATCAAACTGAAGTTTTTCAACGTTTCCATTTATTTTTCCAGCAATAAATGAGGCATCAATGAAGCAAGGTGATTTACTCCCATTGGTTTTAGAGTATACCAGATAGCTTGATCAAATACGCGTAAGTGACATATGGGAATTTGGTGAAGGTGAAACAACTGCCAGCATCTGGGGGTATTTTAGTGATGTATTTTTTAAAGCTGAAAAAAGGGTACAGGGGATTACCGGGCATGACATTCATACAGCTACTGTGTTTTTCTTTATTTATTTAATTAAAAGCTTTGTGGTTTTTTTGTTTCTTCATTGTAGTTTAAGAATACAAATTCTAATCCATGTTCATCTGTAGTTACAACAAACTGGCAGGTTTAAACAGACACTGCTCTTCTCAGACTTTAAAGTCTTCATGCACCAGACCAGAGGGTGTGCTGCTGGAAAGAGCAGCTGAGTTTTGTAGCTTGTCCAGGTCGGCGGTAGTAATGCGTGGATGGTGAACTGCGGTGGCTTTGCCTCCTTTTCTGTATCTTTTAGTTATCGACAAAAATATATTATTGGCATTTTTAAATACCAGCACGGAGGCCAACAAATCTAAAAATTGAGTACTTTTGACCAGCCGATTTACACACTGAAGCATAGAATTCTTGTAACAGCCAGCTACCCAAGCAGTTTTTTTGCATGTTTGCTTATTTTTTTTGTTTTCTTCGATTTCATTAAGTTAATTAAATGTCTTCAATAGTTTGCATTGAGTCGGTAATTGATTAACACCTCTCCACAACTGATTGTAGTTGGTTTCATAAAAGGGCAAAGATATAGTACTTAATTAGACTTCAGTCCGAATCCGGACAGCAAGTACATTTTGAACGGACCGCCAAGTCTCTATGGCTAATAAAACAACCGTCAAAGAGTTCAGAAAATCGTAAAGAGCAAGAAAACAATGACAAGTACCGGTGCTATGAAGCCCAATTTTGCTAACTAGCTTTTCCAAGCAGATTAAAAAATATTACCGATAAAACATACAATATAATGCTCTTTTTAAAAACACATGAGAGTCAACGCGTATTTGTGTTACTGTTGGTACTCCTGACTCAGGGACGCACACAATATGGAACCGTACTGTACCACTCGTGCGTACAATACTTCACTTTGCAAACAATTGTAGAGCAACAGACTGAACCCCGACCACGACAGATATCGTATCATTCCATGAGCCACCAAAATGTGCAATGTGTGCAAAGCTTAGCAATGGGTATGCTGATTGTATTGGCGATTAAAATTGTCTAATTCTGCGATCCAAGTCAAGCTTACAACACATGCCATTAAAATGTTTCCTGTCTTAAGTATCTGCAGATCACATTATGTGTGCAGATATTTGTTCTCCAAGACAAAATATTGTTAGCGTTCTGTTCAGACTGATGCAAATCTTTGCATCTCTGTATTCATCTTGCTGAGCTCATCTGTAACTCAAGGCTCTTGAGGACCTGCCAAGTATTAGCCGATTATAAATGTACTGAATGTAAAATGACTACTAATTATTTGTAAGGTGTTTTTATTTGTAATTTACTTGAAAAAGAAAGCACAGTGATTTTTCATTTCAGTTTTTTTTTCTTCTTATGCTTCAGTTTTGTTTGTTACAATTTGCTGTGTTTTTGCAATGATAAAACAATGCTAACACTGACACATATGAATACAGTAGCTCTGTGTTTGTTTGTTGTTATGGGGATGGGAGTGAAAATTTGCTCCAGACCATGACCTTGCTGTAACCAAGAATTTTGGATCTTCATTAAAATAATTGAGTACCCCTGGTCTACATATTGCCTGCTAATACAGTACATGCAAGTTTGCTAAGTATCTAACGTATTGTAATGGCTCTCTTTTCGTCATCCTAGTCATTGCAATTATTAGCTTAGTCAAATAGTGTCAAAAACATTTAGTTTTACTAAAAACTATGTTAACTAAAAAAATATGGGTTCTTCTCAGTCCTAGTACATCTATAGATAAATTGTTTCATTATCATCTGAGAGATCTAAACTTACTTAACTTAACTTAAGTTACCTGACTTAATCTAGTCAGCAAAACTGCCATTAGGATGGCTAATACATCAGTAGGAAAAGCCATCCATTCACATGGGATTAATTATGACTCAACTAAATAACATTATAATCAATTGTATTTTTCTTGTAAGACACCCACGGTTGAACTTGATCTAGAGAATCACAGAATTTATCTTAGGATGTTGCCCTACTTTGAGAACATCCTCAGGTAAATGCTTTGATTCTCTAGATCAAATTCAACCGTGGATGTCTTACAAGAAAAATGCAATAACCATAGAATAAAGAAATGGAGGAAACATTTCCTCTAGAAGAGGAAGCAGCGAGCGATATCATGTGGCAGAGTGTCCCGCCCCTTTGTGGTTATTAGTGTTTTATGTTGTATGTAGTGTGTTAATGTTGGTGTTTATGTATAAAATACACAGGGTATAAATATGGGTTATGAGCACGAGTGTCATAAAGTGTAATGTGTATTTAGACATGAGGATGGCACAACTCATGCCACGTACATATTTAAGTGGGTATTGATATGTGGGCACGGATACATGTACACAGATTAATTCACGTGCTGGGATTCAAGTGAATAATTAATTGGTAATTGAATCCCAGCACAATTGTATATATATATAGATGCACAAATCACTCACTCGGGGTTGTGTGTTTGGGAAGTGGAGAACAGGTGAGGAAGAGAGGAGAGTTTATTTAAAATAATAACAATTGCTACAGCGTGCTGGAAGGGCCAGCACGGTACTTGTTTAGTGTTCGTCCACTTGTTTGTCTGTCTGTTTAGGGTTAATACATTTTGTTTGTCTGTTTATTTTTGCTCAACTGCCTTGTTCTGTTTTGTTCAGCATCTTTATTTTCTGTTTGTTCATTTATTAAATGCTGAGAGCAAGCAAACGCTCAGCTTCACCAAAACTCCACGTCTCTGTCCTGTGTGTTGTTCTTCCGGGTCTGACGTCACCACTACAGTCATCCTGTTCACATACCATTATTAAGAATCTAATAACCATATTGAGAAATCGCCCTTGAGTGATATTGCTCACCAACTGTAAGTGTTCCTTCTCAATATGAGCCACCATTGAGCATTAACACTGAAGGGTGTTTCTAAATACAGATGTCAGTCACCCATTATTATACCAGTTCATGTAACCTAAATGTTACTTCATTTATATGAGTAGGCATTATGTAGTTTCAACTTCAACAAGCAACTAAATGTTGCATTAAATTGTTAACCTTTTTTTTTCCACACCAATTTATATGCCCCTGTGGTAGCCAGTCAAAAATCAGATTTGTTTACCATGGTGATAACCTTCAAAAAGCTAATTTAAATCAATTATACAAGATTTCTACACCATTATAGATGCCATTGATTGATGCCCAGTAAATTCAGAAAGCAGGTGGTAAATTAAAATCCCTTCATTATTTAGCTAACCATTTATTTTCATGCACATGATGTATTACACACACACAGCTTCTGAGTTTATGCTTATATTACATAAATAGCTCATATACCCAAATACATAGATTCTAAGTGCAGTGTAATATAACAACATCCATTGTTAGTGTATTTTGATTTGCAATGGATAGTTATCTTAAATAATAAATAGATTAATTACTTGAGTTTGACAATGATGCAGCTTGCCCTTTTGAGTCCTTTTGAAAAGCAAAGACAAAGATCATTTTTGGGCAACAATACAATTATAATGTTTCAAAGCTTGCAAGAAAACAGTATGGCCTGAAATTAAATTACAAAATAAAGTTCAGCTATACAGTGCTAAACACAAGCATGTCCCTGCAGTTCATTACTTAATGCATGCCTTTAATTTTTCAAAATTCGAGATTTTTGCTGAGTGCCGTCCGTGTGAGGAGGGTTCAGGTCAGCAGAGTAATCCTCAGGTCTGTGGGTCTGCTGTAGAAGTCACTCAGACTTGTGTTGTCCTTCTGCACTGTGGGTCTGGTGACTTTGCTGTAGACCTGCAGTTCAAAAAAAGACGGCTTGGCAGGACACGTTTCGGAGGACATGTGCGTCTGCCATTGATTCCCAAGTCAACGTGGGAGTTCCAGAGGTTAACCGAGACAAAAATAATAATTGGGCATTCCAAACTGGGGAGAAAACTGGGGTAAAAACCATTGGCGATGGCTAAATTAAAAAAAAAAAAAAAGTTTTTTTTTTTTTTTTTTTTTTTTTTTTTTTTTTATGTTTTTGAAAATTCAAGATTTTTGTAAATTGAAAAAGTGGTGATATGTTCCCCTTACAGGCTGAAATGTTTTACCCTGTTTTCCATCCTAGAAAAAACAAATAACGAGAGAAGGACCGAAAAATAGGAGGGAGCACCAATGAGGGTCTAGTGGGAGAATGCTTGGATGGTAACAAATGCCAGTCAAAGGGGGTTGGAACACAATGTGACCGAGAGGGCGAGGTTACTGAGTCATTTAGGGCAGAAGCTAGTCTTGCCATGATATCCCTTTTGCAGGGGCACCTCGGAGCTGATAAAACGAGGGAACGGATATTGGCTTGATTTTATTGGGTAGGGCTTCATAATGAAGTAACGAAATATGTAGTCACATGCCCAGACTGCCAGAGAGTAGTGCCAGGTCAAGTGTGCCCCGCCCCTTTGGTCCCACTGCCGATTATTTCCACCCCCTTCGAACGCATTGCAATGCACATAGTGGACTCTTTGCTACCTTCTGATTCCGGGTCTATGCATATATTAGTGGTGGTAGATTATGCTACATGATACCCGGAAGCTGTTCCATTGAGGTCCACTAGTGCAGCTGCAACAGCCAAAGAACTATTGTAGATTATGGCTAGAGTAGGGTTCTCCAAGGAAATCTTGACTGATCATGGAATTAACTTTCTATCTAACATGTTGCAGCAAGTTTACAAAATACAAAAAATACATCCCATCAGGACATCTGTTTATCATCCACAGACGAATGGTTTGGTGAAACGTTTTAATCAGATCCTAAAGCAGATGCTGAGAAGATTTGTGAACCTCCTTTTTGAGTCTCTCTTTTTGCAGTGAGAGGTGCCACAGAGTTCGATACTGTTCTACCCCTTCATGCTGTTGTTTAGCCGACAGCGTCGTGGCATCCTCGATTTGTTGAGAGAGGAGTGGGAAGAGCACAAAGGCTCATCCAAAAATGTAGTCCTGCATGTGCTCCTACTGAGAGATTGCCTGGATTTAGTCATTTGGCCCAGAACAATCTAAAATTGGCTCAGCACCAGCAACAGCAGCATTACAATCAAAATGCAAGAATTCAAACCTTTCGACCAGGAGATAAAGTAATGCTGCTTCTTCCCTCGTTGGACTCGAAAGTATGTGGTAAATGGTAGGGGTCATTCGGACCGATTGCCGTAATGAACGAGAAATTTCTCACGTAAATTTATTAAAAGAAAGAATGGCACCAACCGCATCTGCATTGATTTCTGTAAGGTAAATGCTATTGCTAAAGTCGATGCCTATCCCATGCCTCAGGTTGACGAGCTTCTCAATAGAATGGGAATGGCTAGGTTTATCTCCACTCTGGACCTGACGACGGGATACTGGCAGATCCACTTAACCTGCAGTTCTAGAGAGAAAAATGCATTTTCAACTCCTTTAGGGTTATTCCATTTCACAGCCATGCCATTTGGGCTACATAGTGCACCCGCTGCCTTTCAGAGACTGATGTTCTTACATCCACACCGTGAATATGCAGCAGCGTATATTGATGATGTGGTTATTTACAGCTCCACCTGGCGAGAGCATTTGGCTAGGATCATGGGCCTTCTGTCAGATTCTAAGGGTAGTCCGGCTGACAGCCAACTTGAGAAAATATATGTTTGCCAAAACAGAGACACAATATTTTAGATTTGTAATGGAGAACGGTAGGGTGAAACCTGGTGTCACCAAGGTCCAGACTTTAGTGGATGCGACAATTCCCAAAACCAAGAATCAGGTGAGGTCTACTGGAGTTAGTTGGTTATTACTGTTGATTCATCCTCGAGTATGCCACAGTGGTCAATCCCTTAGTTGACCTCACCAAAAAAAGAGTGTACCAAATTCAATTAAGTGGTCAGTAGAAGGTCAGGGGGTGTTTGATACTACTAAGCAGAGACTCTGCCAGGCCTCCACTCTCATCACATTTTACCTAGAGGTTCATCCTCCAGACTGATGCGCCGAATGGTAGTTTGGGTGCAGTTTTGTCCCAAAAGGTAGACAGAGTAGAACACCTGATACTGAACCTTAGCAAAAGGATGCTCCCCCAGGAGCGCAGCTACTCTGTGGTCGAAAAGGAGTGTTTGGCCATTAAATGGGCTACTCACTCTTTACGATATTACCTGCTGGGACATTTATTCGATCTTTTCACAGACCACGTCCTACTCAAGTGGTTAAGAACAATGAAGGACAGCAATGTCTGGATAACTTGGTGGTATCTGGCATTGCAGCCCTTCATGTACTGTATCATATGATTGATTGTGCAAGGAAAGAACACCAAAATGCGGATTATTTTTCCCGGGAGGGGAGAGTAATGGTAATTCAGCCTAGTGTTCCTTCAGCTCCACTCTGAGTGCTGGGATATGTGACATAGGCAGAATGATTCTTGGTGATAAATCTCTCTCCCGACTTTTGAGGGCGCTGCGTAAAGGGAACAGAGCACTCTGGACTGGATGGCCAGACAATTAATTCCCAGGGTTAGAAGGAAGTCAGTCATCTACAAAGGGGGCGGAGCTACGATACACTAAATTATCGACCCGCAAGGGTAATGACGTGGCAGCCGTGCACTGGATGAGCGGTTGCACTGATTAACCAAGGGGTCATGATTGAAGGTACAAAATTGGGTGTAGCGAAGTGATCTGTTTCTTTTTATGGTTATGCTGAACCGGAAGGAGAGCCTGTGTTAGTATCGTGGGTGTTTTGTTTGTTTGTTATTAGACGGCTGAAACACGATCCAGAACTGTCGCTAAAGGCCAGAGATTACCCGGACATCACTGCACATTGTTTCACGAATAACTGTATTTACACCACAAGCACTTTAGCATGCATTGTGGACTTGTGTTTGTGTTTTGTTTTAAGTGTGGGTGTTTAAGAACTGGACTATTATTATTACGTGACCAACCCGGGGATTAACAACAGACCAATACATGCCGTTGTATTGCCTGTTCTCATTGTTATTGTTTACTACAGTTTTGTCATCAAACTTTGGATTTACAAATAAAATATCATTGCACCTGGATTACCATTATCTGTCTGTTCATTGATCACTGCTGCATTTCTGCACCTGCACACTGTTAACCACTGTGCCACAATCATACATTCAGGATCTTTCTGGTTAAAATCCTGGTTGTGCTGAATTTCCAGTTTTGAACAGTATGGGGACACAAGATAAAAGGTAATATTGTCTAAGTAATGTACATAGATCCAACACTTTCTTCTTAAAGGTCCATCAGGTAGAAATCTGACTGTTTTTCAGGGAAGGTCCCATAACAAAGGCTGGGACATCATTTACTGCCATCAGTAAATAAATGCACACTAACATATTGTGCATACACACACACACACACACACCCTTCAACTATTATTGGGGAAACTATATGGCCACTTGCTTGTAGGAATGCACAACAATCCAGCCCTTTGTTCCTCTTTTGGCAGGGAAGGTTCAACATGCAAACCCTGCAATCAGATTACATGTATAACTGTAGTCTGATTTAGCCATATGGTAATATTGTCCCTTTCTTAATGTGTATACTGTATTACAAGGTCTTCTTAACAGCTGTGGTCCAGGGAGGCAAGCAATATAATATCTAACAAAATTTTACACTCCAGCAGCTTTTAAACTCATAAAATAGATTACAAGACTTGCCCAATGAACACAGACTATAAACCTTAAATCTGCAATTAGGAATAGTCTAACTAAGATGTCCATCACTGCATTTTATATTGCAATCTTAAATGAGTATGCTTGCATGATAGAAGGAACTATTACTGGTCAATTGGGCACTGTCTATAATTGTGTTGTAGGTGCCATTACATTGGACTAAGAAACATATTTGAACTGAAGCTGTTCTGATTTAAGACTATGTAACACTAATACAAATGCAGTTCCTTGTATTGTTTTTAATTCTTGTAGTAAGAAGGTTTGGTTCTTTAGTTCTAACCAAAGTTATATATATATATATATATATATATATATAGTATATATATATAATATATATATATATATATATATATATATATATATAATTTTTTTTTTTTACTTTATTTTTAAACTTTCATTTGGGCTAGAGCTTTTTCAAGTGCAATGCTGTCAATAAGATAAAAAAAAAAAAAAATCTAAATAATCTAAACTATCTGTGCATCCGTGATGTAACAAACTCAAAACAACCCAGTACAGTACATCATTGTATTTGGCACTACAACCAGTCCAAACCTAAGATTAACAGTTCTTAGTTTTATATTAGAGAAAAGGAGGTCCTGCAGTCTGTGTGGGGTCATTATTTTTTCCTCTACCTGGTGCCATGGCACTAAAGAGTTACAATCTAACCAGGTCCTCAGTGTCCTGATCTGAAAAGCCCAGTAATACAGTTTCATATTGGGGAGAGACAGACCACCAAGAGACTTAAGTTGTTGAAGAGTGGTAATACGTGCTCGCGACCGCCTGCCTCCCCATATAAATCTAGACATCATGCAATTCATATTTTGGAGGTGGTGGAATAAGGAGAAATTTATGCGGGGAACAACGTTCATTTTAACTGTTGATACTCTCCCCTGTCTCTGCAGGTCTGACTAATTCTTTGTTTTATCTTAATGTAATTTTCTTTGCAGATCTGAGAAAAAGTTTGTGACGAAAAGATTGTGACCACTTCATTTTGTAGCCAGATAGTTTTTCAAACTGACTAAATAAGTTCAGGATCTGTGAGAATGAGTTTGGGATGTCGGAAAGGGATAACAGGATATCATCGGCATACAGAGAAATGTGATGTTTAGTCCCCTTGAGCTTAACAGGATAAAGCATGGGGTCTGGCTCAAGCGACAGAGATAAAAGGAAGGGGGAAAGTAGACATCCCTGTCGTGTGGAAGGCTTGGAGTGTCATTTTCTAGATGACCACTGCTAGGGGAGTGTTATTGAGAGATTTTTTTTATTTATTTATTTTTTTTAATCATATTAATAAAGCCATGACCAACCCAAAATGCCTATTTATAGTCTCATTCTAGCCGTTTAAATGCCTTTTCTGCGATTTGGTAGTTTCTTTGATTACATGATATGAAATAAAATATCTAAATACTATATATTATATATATAATTATGTTGTGTTTGTGTGGCACCATTGACTAAACTTTGATAAACGTATAACCTAATTGACGTATTTAGTGAAATGCAACTGGTTTGACCAAGTTTTTAGCATCATTTTTATTTATTTATTTATTTTTAAAATTAATTTTTCACAATTTTCTCCCAATATTTGGAATGTCCACTTATTATTCAACCTGGTTCACCGCTGCAACCTCCGAACTAACTCGGGGGAGACGAGAAGAACCACATGCGTCCTCCGAAACGAGTGCTGTCAGCCATTTGCTTTTTTTCCCTCCGCGAGCCCACCACGCAGCCACCTCAGAACTTACAGCGTCAGAGGGCCACTCAGTTCTGAATTGCATACAGGCCGGCCTGCAGACACCGAGCCAGCCACAGGGGTCGCTGATGAACCGTGAGCCAAGGACTCCCCAGCCGACCTAACCCCTACCCCGCGCTTGGCCAGTTGTGCGCTGTCCCTGGGAACTCCCATCTCACAGTCGGCAGTGGCATAGCTTGGATTTGAACCGGCGGTCTCCAAGATATAGGGTGCCACTCAGGAGTCCCCATGCATCATTGTCTATGATTGTATGCTACGTTTAAATGCATATCGGCTAAATGCATAATTTGCTAAACTGCATGAAGCTGTGCCGTCCCAATGTCCATTGTACATTGCATTTTAATTTGGATAATTGCATAATGCAAACCACGGAAGAGTATTGCTACTACCTGAAAAAAAAAAAGTATATATGATGGATTATTTTTTTTTAATCATTAAATCAAGATAAAAGCTTTTTTGTTTGTTTTCGCTACCAAACATTTTTTTTTGCTGCCATCCCAAAAAAAAAAAAAAAAAAAAATCCAATGAAAATGCTAGACTCGCAGCAATTGAAGAAGAAAGGCATTGCTATTGCCCGTTTGAGGTACTTAAACATATTTGTTTTGTTTTGAAAGAAAATATGAGGCTCTTAATAAATTAAACTTACACTGGTGCATATTGAACTTCATTTATTCAGTTGTCAGTAGGCTACTATATATTTTTGTGTGTTGGAAGCAAACTGTGCATGATCTTCCCGTGTAAGAAATTGGAATTTTAATCATACTGTATGTATTCATCAAAACAGTAGCCTATATTATTGGTGGAATCAAATCAGTGTTCTCATAAGGTGACAACAGATTTTATGTACTGTATTTTTCATGAGAGTGGGGGTGGGTTGGTTTTTTGCAGTGTAAACATGCGTGGGAATGTCACAGTAGGAATTTCAGAAGCTGGTGGACAATATTGCTCATTTCATATTTCATTGTGTTGCATTTTCATTTAATGATTTGCATCAAGAAATCTGGATGTATATGGGAACGTCTTTTATCCCGCAATGCAGCAATGCCGTGAAATATTTTCAAATAAATGTTTTTTTTTTTTAAAAGTTGCAAGCTAACAGGAACAGCAGGTGTGTCAGAGATTGTTCACTTTTATCTCAACCATAGCCTTAGACATCGAGAAATATTGCAATGTTTGAGCAATTAAAAAGGAGTTGTGCTAATTATGAGAACTGTACGAAGGGTCTTAAAATCAAATAACTTGTACGTCGCAAATTCAAGTCTGCGTCGTTGTATCTATGGTAACACAGGACCTAACTACTTATGGCACATTTACATGCATATTCTATAAACAGCAATCCTAAAGTATAGTAGGCTACTTCATTGATGCAGTAGAATGGGCTGCCCTTCACAAATTCATGCTGACTTAGGCACTGAGAATGGCTATATTGAACAGATGGAATGAATTTTCAAATATGAATTTGCAAGAAACTTACATTTATGGTTCTAGCAACCACAATCAACGCATTGAAAGTTGGTGGGCTTTTCTGAGAAAACAACATGCATAGTTCTGGATGAACTGCTTTCAGTTTCTGAAGGAGACAGTTTTGCAGGAGACTTCCTTCACAAAAGCCTCATACAGTTATCTTGCTTGAACACCATACAGGAAGGTAGTTTGGAAAATATTTAAATCTACTAATATGCTGACAAACACTGTAGATTAAATCAAACATACATTGGTATACTAATAATAATGACAAGAAGAATATTTATAGTTGCCTAATAATAATGCTAATGCTAACAACAATAAAATGGTTTTGTGATTAAAGAACTGCATTTTGTGTTAAGACCCATTCGCTATGATGAACATATCATAATGCTTTTAGAAACCCTCACTAACTTTTCCATTCCAGGTATACTAAATACAGTAATAATCGTAAATCTCGAAAAACTACTCACTTCTAAATCTTTTGTAGTCATTTTTGTATTACTTTAGTATAAATACATGTTAATTTGAATTCATATGTTGTTTTTTTCTGACTTTATGTGAACGAAAAGACACACATTTGCCTGTTTTCCCATTGGAAATAGTGATATTTTGAAATATCACTGCCCTGGTCACAAAAGCAAAGTTTGTGGGGAATAATAGCCATTTTCTATACTTTTGAGGCATAAGCAATTAGGAAATAAAATGTTGCTTGATATTGTTATTGTTGTTAATAATGGTTTATAACAGGGGTGTCAAACTGAGTTCCTGGAGGAGCCGCAGTGTCTGCTGGTTTTCAATCCACCCCAGTCCTTACGTTTCACATTTCTCTATGCCTCAAAATATTTTATAGGTAACTGTGCCTTGAATCAAGTGCACATTTTAAATCATCGACGGTAAAATATCTTAAAAATCTTAAACATGTGAAATTGAGTAAATAAGTAGATCTATTAAGTTAATTGAGAGTAGAAGTTGGAATGAAACCTGACGACACGAGAATTGAGTTAGACACCCGTGGTTTATAATTATGAAGTAACACAGTACAAAGACATTACTGTTTTATTTAGTGCGCAATTTTGTGGGGATGTATACATTAACTGGTGTTACAAAATTTAAATATTGAATTGAAAGATTCAAAATAAAAATATGTTTAAATAGATCACTCGTTAGTACATTTATTATTATTTCTTTCATAAAATGTTATCCAAAATATACAGGGAAATGGATTTCCCTTCCAGCCCCTGAAACAATTTAAAATCGTTTGTATATACAGCCTATGCCAGTGTTTCTCACTTCCAGTCCTGGAGGGCCAAAGATCTTCTGGTTTTCATTCCACCTGAGCTTAATTACCAATTTGCTTAATTTGACCAATTTAACACTTTGGCTAAGTCGGATGCTGTTGATTTAAAGAGAGCTCTATAAAACATGCAGGGCTGTGGCCACCCAGGACTGGAAGACTTTCTTGTCTCATCAACAGAAAACCAAATTTAATTCTTGTTGCTCTGTGGATTGTGACACTGTACTGTTGTATGTGTAGCACACTGTATTTTAATGCTTGAAAACCCTGCAGGTCAACCAAATTAATAAATAACAGTTATAATAATATGAGCAATTAAAACGATAATTAAATGCACAAAAACAAATGTTTTAAAATCCATGTTAAAATGTTTATTTTGTTAATAGTGAATAGTTGAAGTAATGAAGTAAAACAGTATAAAGGCATCACTGTTAATACACAATTGTTAGGAACTATACATTAGTTTGTATCGCAGAATTTTAATATTGATTTGAAAGATTTGTAACAATAATATGATTAAATAGATCAAGCTTTAACACGTTGATTATTCGTTTTATAAAGAATTTTCCAAAATATGCAGGGAAGGTGCGCTGCACAATTGCCCGACTGTTGGTACTTTAATTTAACAGCAACATTAGAGGTCTTTAACCCTGGTGCTTGAGATCTAGTCCTTCAGTTTTTATAGGCATGTTCAAAAGTTCAATGAATAGGCATCCTGAAAAACATCAGGGGTCCCTAATCCTGCTCCTGGAGGGCCGTAGTGTCTACAGGTTTTCAATCCACCTGAGCCACCTTAACTACCTAATTAAATTAATTATTGTCTTAATTGAACCAAATAATTAAAAATAATTAAGAAAGTAATTGGTCAAAATTAAAGCTTGTTTGGAAAAAAAATAAAATAAAAACATAAAGACCCTGAGATTATTCAGACCTGGTATGGAACCTCTTAGTGTATATTTTATGTTTTTATTATTGTTGTTAGGGTACCCATAATAGTACTGTAGCCATTGAAAATACCAAAGACATCACAAGGTATTTGTATTACACTCATGGTTGTACAATTGTAAAGGTGCAAATCTATCAACACAGGTATGGAAAACAGAAATTAGATTTTTTTTTTTTTTGGAAGTTGCTTTGGATAAAGGCATCAGCCAAATGAATGAATAAAATATGTCAAAGCACTCAAACAGTGTGCCATTGCTAAATAATACATGTCACAACGTATAAACACAACAAAATAAAATATGGCCACAGCCAATTTTATGATCAATAGTACATATCACAAATTATATCAACACTCTGATTATTACACCATATCCATATTAAAATAACCAAAGGACAGAATTGCTTCCCATTCACTGCTAAAGTCACGGTACGAAGTATACAAGGAGAGAAGCTCAAGTATTGACCCACATGTATGTGTCACTGGTGGGTCGAGTCCCCTGGAATTTTGAAATTCCACCATTATTTCTGACACGCAGATAACCCTTGAAGCTGTGAGAAACTGCAATAACTTTGCTAAACCATCTTAATCCTTGGCTCGGATGAACTGGGTCAGCAATCTGAATGCTTGGTTCTGTTCCCTAGTCTCTGGTACTGCTTAGAGGAGGTCGCTGACTTTCTTTGGTATTGGTTTTAGTTTGCTGTAGATGGTATTGATCGCATTCACGTTCAGGATTTTGGTGCAGTCCTTCCTGCACTGTACAACGCATCACTTCAAGAGCATAGCTACTCTTCTAATTATTTGTAGGCCATCTGGAAAACTACCTGAATGGCAACCCTCCTGGTGAAGTAGGTCTTGAAAAACTTCCTTGTCAACATCAGGCAACTGAATGCTGATGCTGCTTGAAGTACTTGTCTGTCACTGTCACTGAGGTAAAGAAAGAATGAATCAAGGAGCTCTTCTGGTGTGACAGCCTCTTCACTAAACATAAGTGCTATGAAAAAAGCTGGTGCTAATTGTAATGGGAAGACTTTATGAGCACTGAATCCTTTCACTAGAATACGACCTACAGCTTGCCACTCCTCATGTTCATATTCTGGACAGACAGCAGACACAAGGACATCTTCGCCATCTGTTGATGTACAAAAGACTTCCAAAATTCTGTAAATGCCTTGTGAGACACCCCTGCAAACAAAACTCTAATAGGCGTTTGGACTATATTATTAGCCTTGAACATAGCTACCATTTCCTTCTGTATATTTACCCAGTGCAGTCGGATGTTCTCTGCAGATGATGTTAATTAATCCTTTGGAGTAGTGTTTAACGGCAATCCTATCCCCAGCACAAGCTATGAAACTCCTCATCTTCCATCAGCCCAGTTGTCTCGCAACCAACCTGACAAAGGTAATCATATTAAACATTAAAAACTACAGCAGTATATTAAATCACAAATAGTGACTTTACTTACACAGGCAGCTACCCTACACTGTACTATACAGTGGACTGTTTAGAAAAATCACATCCGTCCCGGATGACTTGATTCTTATAAGAGGTTAATTCTTAAAAGCGGACCGACATGATTACTGTGGTTGAGAATGAAAGCTTTGTTCCCTGCAGTGTAATGAGTTGACCACTAGATGTCATGAGTTCCTACATGTATGCGCATGTACCACATGAAGTACAGTGTCCCTCATTATAACGCGGGAGGAGTGTGGTTATACTCGCATATTGTCTCGCTTGTAATTTTCCAGAAGACATTATAAACGGGGGGGGGGGGGGGGGGGTGAAGGGGGGTGAGGGGAGTAGCAGCGGGACACATAACAACACATATCTGACTAAAATATAAAATAAAATAACTGTCTCTCTATAATACACATATAGTTAAGCAAAAATGTAATTTTCTGTGAATTAACCACACATCAAGCGTGAAAAAAAAAAAAACATTTCCATTCATGGATTGTTTTAATGAGCAGTTTTTAAACTATAAATAGCCTGGCTAAATGGCAGTCAGGAGTTCAGTTCAAAGCGACAGACATGCAAACCGAGTGTGAGAAGGAGAGCGGTTCGGGAGAGGAGAAGAGGGAATGGGCTTGCCCCAAGTTCGGCTGCCGGAACGGGGCTGAACCGGAGCTGAAGCGTCTCGTCTCCCGGAGAAAGCCGCAGCTCCTCTCGCAGCAAAAAAGTAAATACATTAGGAAGGATAACCACATAATAGGCCATCTATTTATTTAGTTATAAAACAAATGCTGAATAAGATGTCTGCATTATAAAGTGCCAGTGGAGCTTTTCTTCAGTTCAGATACTGTATCAAAAGGGAAAGACAGAAACAAAAGTTAAAATCAGAAGTTGTTTATAGTTTGAACAACACCTTTACTGTATTTACTGTAGAAATATTGCATGAATCACTAGTGTAGGGTATTGGGGGACATGCTGCAGGAGCGTTATATTTGAGGCACGTTATAACCGAGAGCCTTATAGCGAGGGAGCACTGTATTGTTTAGTTAATTCTCCAACTAAATTTGTTTTTTTTTGTTTTATTAGCGGTTGTTTCCCCACCATACTATAAGAAAAATAAAACCAACACTGGTTTTAAACTGCAAATCAAGACTCCAGTCTGATCATTTACACTGCCCTCAGCCACGTCACATTACAATTAGCAACGGCGCCTCTGCATGTCAGCAGTTTAAATACAGTATACAAACATCAATGGTGCTAAGTCACTGAGGACAATACATCAAAACAAGTCCTCATGGGTAAACAATTCGTTATATGATCACAATTATGTTTACTCAAGGCTGCAGAATCCTGTTTTACTGCAGTATACTTGAGAAGCGATTGTTTCGTGAGGGTGCCTAGTTTTAGTTTGCCCTGCAGTGTTACGTGCAATGGCCTTTGAATTAAAATGATGTTACAGTCCAGTATTTTACCATCAGGACTACCACTGCATTTAAACATCTGTATCTTACTTATTTACTTATAATCAAACTCATATTTTTTGGGGGAAATCAATGTTTAACAAGCATTACCAATTAATATCTGAAAGTATCAAGCCTAGTAATATATGTAAAGGTGATAGTCCCGATTACCACTTGCCTAACAAGGAAGTTATTTTATGCATGGCTGTGGGAGTCATTCTCATGCAATGCTAATATATAGCATTGGAGTAGACAAAAAAAGTATTTGCATTTTTTGTATATATGAAGCTAATGTTTCTTTATGACACACACACACACACACACACACACACACATACATATTTGCTCAAACAGCCACCTGCCCCACATTTTGATATGTTGTAAATATCTTTCTCAAGGGAGCACGTGCATGAATCAAAACATTGGAGGTATTTATACGTTTTTGACGGCATGACAACTTCTTGCTATTGTTTAGATTTAAATCCATAATTTATTCTTACATGATGTAATGGTAATCTATATATTGTGACATCATTGTTACCTCTATATTTAAATCTGTATTAATTCTATTTAACGTTATTTTATCAACTGATATTTCTATTATCATGCAATGCTGGCTCCGGGGATCAGCCTTGATTTGGCATCCCCAGCGTATCAGCATGCAGAACTTATGAATTAATTTTGTTTGTTTATTTATTTAAATATTAAGTATTTATTTGAGTTAATTAGTTCATTATTTTCTGTTGAGTCCCGCTGGCATAATCGTGTCTATTTATCCATTTACTTTCTTTTATTCTTCTATGTGCTGCTAATTTTAGCTGATCTAATACTACAGCCTTTACATAAGTTATGCCATGTCTTTGACTACTGAAGTGCTGTACTATTGGTTCATTATTTATTTATTTATTTTTATTTCTAATTAATGAAAGGTAGTTCTGAATTACTTTATATAAAGTTGTTTCAGTCTCTCCAACATATTTTATTTCGTCACATTTTTCACAGGCTAGTCCATAAACAACATTGCTATTTTTACAGTAGGTATTAGTTTTTAGTGGAAATGTGTTGTACTTATGTTTAATTATATTTTTACTTTTGTCCATGTATTTACACACTTTACATGTACCAGTGAAAGTATTTGTAGAACCTATTCTGTCAATTGTTCTTTTATGTTTACTGTGAACTAAAATATCACCTAAATTAGCTTCTCTTTTGAATGCTACAACTAGGGCTTTAAGAAATACTTTTTTCTATTTTTTTCTGAAATATGTAGAATCCCCAAGTGTTTCCAAACTATCTTAGAAATATTAGGCAAAAGTTTAGAGTAAGTCGTTACTAATGGGACTCTTTTGACCATATTATATAATAATACAGAGTTTTAATGATTTAATTAATTATTACTTTTAGCCATTATTCTACATCGGTTTATTTGTATTACCAATAGTTCAGCTTTATAAAATGGCTTGGATAAATTAAGTGCTGTGATTGGCTGAACAAGGTCACATGACCACGCAGTAATAATTGTCTTACTGCACAACTATGACATCTTAGACCAACTTACCTGATCTATTAATATTACTATGCCTTAATAGTAACAATTATCTAACCAGTGTTTCTGTAGGTAAAAATGTCAACATACAACTGAAACAGCATTTAAATCACACAACAATCTGTTTTTTTTTTTCATCTCTTTTCACTAAGAATTACAGAAAAATTGACAAATATACTGTGATATTTATTTAGTCAGTGAACAGAACAAAAAAAAAAAATCAGAGGCAAGCTGTAACACTATTCAAACCCATCTGAGAAATCACCATGCAAGTCTCACTCAGCATGTATAATATACTTATTAATCTAAATAGTGCCTTATAAAACTGACTAGCAAGTATACAATATTTAAATTTGACACAACAGATACATCTCACCACTACCCTGTGATTTCAGAAACAAAATTTATTAAAACAAAATTAAAATCCCTCCTTCTCTCTGCTGACACAACTGTTGGGCCTTTAATCAAGGTTGGGTTTGTCATAGAATTCTATTGTTCTTATCGTGGGTGGGTTAGGGTTAGGGCAATGCACCCAGGGTGTGTGGTAAGAATTGTCTTACTGCACACCCTGTCGTGGGTTATTTCTTACTCATCATCTGACAACACCTGGATATTTCTTTACAGACCAAAACATACAGTATCACAAGCGCCAAAATAATTTTACATAAAAATGTCCAATCTTCCACAATAATATACATAATATCTATTGTTTAAATGCTTAATGCATTCCATTTCTGTTGATTGTTCAGGGTCTGGCTCTGAGGTGGGAGCATTACTGTCTTTGGTCTATCTCATAGACATACCTGCTTTAGAAAGCACATATTTGCTTCACACAAATAGCTTTTAAACATTTCAAAGTTCAGTGCGCTAATGTTGATTGATTATTAATTAAAAGCAGCATGTTTTAGTGTTGTCCTTTGCACTAGTGCCTGCTAAACATCTTTAGTGGTTAATAGCGACACTTTTAAGCAAGGAATACTTACATGAGTCATATGCATTAAGGAATACATGTAGTGTCATGTTTACAGTCAGAAGCCGTGATAACAAAGCTGATTAATGTAAATTCAGAATGATACTTTACTGTTCACAATGCTCTTTAACTGAAGTATTTTCATCTGATATTATTTTGAGTGCAAAAAATAATAAGCGGTCAGAATGGCACAACAGTTAGCGTTGTAAAATATCGAATAGTATACGTACAAACAAGCTGTTTCTAGACCTTAATTTTGAATCTATTGTTGTGAACATCTGCAAAGTGTAAATGTGACAACAAATTTGACCATATTTTATTTAAATAAATAAATAAATAAAAATAAAAAAACTGATGCTCCAGCGGCGTGCCAAACTGAATTGAATAAAGTATGCGTTAGAGCCGCACTTCGTTATATTCCATGAACCGATTTACTTCATACTGGAGAACTGAAGCACGCTGCACTTATTACAAAGCAATCTCCCACAATGCATTATAGTAAGTAATGACAAAACCAGGAAGTGGGTGAGTTTGAATGTATGTGTTTGTGTACATTTGTTATTGATATTGTATAATTGTACCAATGAAAACATAGCACTCCCTGTTCTACCTAACGAGTTAGATATGGGTTCAAGTGATACCAGACTGTGAATCATTATTTGGAAGATTCTTTGAGAGAGAAAGAAAAGAAAGATGATGGCTATACTCCACATGATGGTGGCGACAAGAAATTTCTTCATGAAATGCGTAATTACAAGTGTGAGAATCAGAACAGGTTGCTCCTCTGTATTTGCTGGCATAATTGATTCTGATGTTAGCAGGTGATTAGTGGAGCACTGTGGGACACACAATACTCTTTAACATATCATTTGCATACATTAGCATTAAGTACAGTTACAGTTCGCTTCTGGAGCGCCGTATGAAACGAAGGCACTTGGAGCAGCAGAGGAAGGACTGCTAGTGTCAAAAGAGCGTCAAGGTGTACTTTTGTTTCAGAAATGGCTCTACTCATGTACTTTATGGGGACATAGAACATATTTTGTGCTTGAATTCAGTTTGGCTTGCCGCTGGAGCACTGAGTTACACTCACAGACCCACATTAGCACTAGTGTTCGCATTACTCTACTCCTATGCTACACTTGTGATTTTATTTCTTAAGATTAGACACTTCTTTCTGCACAAACAGTGATTTATTTATGAAAAACAGCGGTTTTCAAACTTTTTAGGCCCTGTACCCCTTTCCAAATAATCTAGTCTACCGCGTATCCCCATCTGAGATAGGGTCATAATATACCTATGAAAACAGAACAAATATGGTCTTTTCAAAAAACCGCTTAACTCTAGAAGCCAAAGGCATGTTAGAATGTCAATTAGACTGCAAGCCAATATTTCGGATTTGTCATGTGAGACTGATCGTGGTACCCCGGTGTACCACGTGCAAATTCACCATCTTTGTCAAATTATTAATTACTACGTTAAGCAAAACCATTAAAAAATAAATATATTAACACTAGGATGTGCATTTTTTGATTGTCACATTGCCTGCAATTTTGTGTTGTGTAAGTAAATAGGTATAGAAAATATTTATTCACATAAATGTTTTGAAAACCGTAAATAACTTGTTGAAACAATCTCAAAGAACAAGCAGACAATCATAACTAGATAAAACATAAATACAAATCAAACACTAGGATGTAGCCTTTTCAATTTTAAATCACTGGAAACTATTTACAAACTACCTCAGTTAATAATTTACCATTGTATAACGGTACCACATGGTGTCTCATGTGTTGCAGGGCAGATTTCAGTAAAACTAAGGCCTGATTAGTAAACAATGCAGCCATACACAGAGGTTTAAGTTACAAAAAGCTTTAAGTGAGCCAATTAAAAAAGCGCCTCGCTTTGCTGGCTCAGAAGGCACACAGGGAAGGTGTTATTACCGGTAATGGTATGGTAATGCACTCATACGACAAATTAGTTCTTCAATTAATTAATTAATAATGGAAAAAAAAAAAAAACGCAAGCATTGCAAGTAAAGATAACAGTCGTGTGTCGCTCCAGCTCCAGCACAGAACAAGTGAGTGAATTCACCCAGCTGCCTGCTCAACTCAATAATCATGTTATTGTAAACATAGATAAAGCACTGAAATGATTAAACTGCTAACACTGAACATTTAGGGTCAATTAAAGCGTACCAGTGATTTAGTCCACATCAAGTGGACTACAATGCAGACTAGAAAAATCCTGCATATCTGTACTAACTTAATCCTGATTTCAGCATACCAAACAAATTATCCCAGCAATTAGTATAACTGTTCAGAAAAGTGGAACAACTTAGACCGATAATACAAACTAACCTACAGCTATGGCCAAAAGTTTTGCATCACTCTATAGAATTAACACATTTTGCTTTATAAAGTCGAATGAAGCCTGATGAATAATGTTATGTTAATATATTAAATTACATACCACTTTGTAGTATTCCATATACTTAAAAACTTAAAACTTAAAAAACTGACAAATTGAAAAATGTGACTTTTGAAAATCTAAAATGAAACACTGTACTACTGGTATAGGCTTTCAGTAGAATTCTACAAAATTATTTTGTAGTTTCTTTGGCAACATGATGTTGAATAAAATATCAAAATTATGTTCATATAGTTATTTTTTTATTATTATTATTATTATTATTATTATTATTATTATTATTATTATTATTATTATTATTATTATTATTTCAATCCTAAAATTATAGCTGCATAGCGCTTCTTTACTAATCCGATATGTGGAATGCAATGTCAGATACTGTAAATATATAATATACCTCAGTTTGAAAACCACTGCTATAGAACATTGGTTTGATTTGTATTCAATATTTCTGAGATACTTGGAATCCTTGAATTCAGATACTAACACAGACAATGACTATAAATGCTCCATGGCCCATAAACAAAGGTCATAATACTTTCGTATAGTTTACCACAATGGTGTGTCAATCAAAACATTTCACTAATTATTAAAATGAATCAAGCTTATAAGCACTTTCTATTTATTATTTAGTTCATACTGGAAAATAACTAACAAATAAAAATAATGTATTGTTAGTGTTCTGCGTTTTGAGAGTCTATTTTACAACCATTAAAAGACGGATAAAATCAGTACAAAAATAGTTTTTAATAGAATTATCAGGATAAAATGGGGAAAAAATATTCTCAGTATACACACTTTACATGTGGAATATGATGTGTAGCAGTTCTGGTTTCTGATTAAGTTTAATGTCCCTGGAATGTGATGAAGCAGAATCTGTCCAAGATGAGGTCACATTTTCTCAAGTTAGCTGGTACTTTGTAAATGTTTGAGCAATGGCTGTGCTGGAACCTTGCTCAACCAATCACATTGTTTCTTTCTTGTTCCATTGTCAGTGGATTATAAGTGACATTATAAACTACAAGAATGAAACACACACACACACACACACACATATATATATATATATATATATATATATATATATATATATATATATATATATATATATATATATATATACACACACACACACACTGGTGAATTGGGGCAGTGATCCATGAACTACTGGGAGGCTATGGAACTTACAGAAGTGATCAACATGAGTTGGAGAGTTTGGCAAGGTACTCATTTTCCTTTTTAAAGTTGATAATACTAATTACTACTTGAAGAGCCTCTGTCATGTTAAAATGCATAAGTAGCTATTGCGCTTGTAATGGGAATTGCAATCTAAAACGTATCTGATTAATGGACGGTGTTACAAAGGGACTGCTGGTAGCAACATAAGACCTTTTATCTATCAGAACGAGGGGAATTGTTTTGTATGCAGACATTGGAACGCAGTGTCGTGGAAGCAAGAGTAAGCAGCATAGCAATTGCATTTCTTGTCATTTGTTGGCGATTAAATCTGCAGGTACCTTGGTTACAGGGTTGTTTTATGTGTGTGAGCTCTGTAATAAAATGAACTGAGATTTTACTTACCTGGTCTGTGGTTCTTGGTAGTTCTTCTATGGGTCTGGGCGAGCAGCACAGAATCCAAAGTACCTGGGTGCAAGGGGGAGAATAAAGTAGATAGTGTTAGTCAATCTGATCAGTAGTCTGTTGATCAGTAGCAGTGCATGACATGTACAAGAGTGCCCCTGATGTTCTACGAATCCTGTGAAAATTGATTAAAGTAGCATGGGAAAAACAGGTTATGGCAAGAGTATGGCGCTGAGCAGGTGGGGTCTTTATACCTAAAGAAAAGGATTCTATGCGTATCGGTCAGTTTCCCCCTATTTTCCTGTTAAATGTGGAAGGCAAGATTTTCAGCATTGTTGCTCAGAGATTGTTAGCTGACTTACTGAAGAACTGCTTCATTGATACTTCAGTAAAGAAAGCTGGTATTCCAGGTTTCCCAAGATACTTATAGCACTTTTCTGTGATCTGGTAGCAAATTCAAACAGCTAAAAAGGAGAGGAAGGAGCTCCATGTGACATTCCTGGACCTTGTTGACCTGGTAGAGTTAAAAATGCCACAGGAGGATGCTGTTGAAGAGGCGTATGAAAACTTTGGTACGCTCAACTGGATGCTGCAACCCAGTGAAGGTGGGTTGTCAAGGATTTGTGGCACACTCCACAACCCAGTTTCTCAGTGGTCAAGAGTTGCAATGCATGGTGAAAAACTTTTTGCAATGCATGGCAAAGAAGCAGCAGAGAGGAGTAGCAGGTGACTTTGGTTGAGATGAAAAGATTCTGGTTGGGGATCTCAAGCATACTAGAAAAACAGTAACGTCGATGGAAAGGAAGGTAAGTAAGCTGGGCTTAGCTGAGTGAGGGATGGAGGGGGTGATGTTGGGACACCAGAATCACTGTCAAACCCTCTTAAGGTGTCATGGGCTAGTCGACAAAACACCAATGATGGAAGGTGCCCACTTGAAGACCCCAGAGAAGTACCCGACGTTGTCATGCTGATGCGCTAGGAAATTTGCACTGTGGTTAATCCCAGGAGCCAGCATTGCAGCTGTTGTGTGCTGATGCGCCAGCGAGGCAAAATAGGCTGATTCTTGGAGCCAGCATTACACTTCAGCCATCAACACCAGGCAGAAGCATATCTACATCATCATATGGAAGGAAACGCAGATGGATAACGTTAATTTACAGTAAAAGAAGCTATGTCTTAGTTGGTGCTTAACTTGTCAAGAGTTGAGTCCAATATCAGCACAAAGTTTTAACACCTACTCTCATGCAATGGAAATCATAAATCGTGACCAATTACCAGAAAAAAAAAATCCCAAACGTAGTAAGCAGACATGCTGATTTGAATGAAGAACAATTAGATCAACTGGAATATAGCAAACAGAAAAAAAAAAAAACAAAAAAAAAAAATTGCTGTCTTTATACTCACGTCAACATTTTCACTTCAAATGTCTTTTTAGCGGTTTGCAAACACTACAGAAAAACACAAAAAGACACTTCTATGCATTATCCACCCCTCTCTGAAACAGACCTTGAAAAATTATTGAAATCTGAGAAGTCATATATATATATATATTTTTTTTTACTCATGTTCTGCTGAAACAACAGCGTCTTGCACTCACAGAAAAAAAATCATTCATTGCCGTCTCAGTCGCATCCTGGTGGATCTTTTCAACAGCATTCAACACATCAAAAATAAATATGTACTTGCTTTCGCATGTTTAAATTAAATCAATTTATTAAGCTTACTTAGTGTGTAGTTCAAAATTATAAATGGACTACTTTTGTGGTCCCTTGTTGGCGTAAGGATATTTTTCCCACAAAATTACTTCTGCTTTTTTTTTCAAATCCAGTTTGACCTGGATTATAAATGCAATAAGGCCCTTCATGGTGCCCGTATACGTTGAATATACAGACTTATCGGTGGTTGGAACAATGCCCCAAGACTCTGCTGTGCCTTGGTTTCATGCGGCACTCCAGCAGTGAATGTACTTAACTGTACTTAATGTTAATGTACACAAATGATGTGTTAAATAGTATCATGTGACCTACAATTCTACAGTGGTCGGACTTCTCAGGGATTGGAAGAACATGACTTCTTCTCGAGCCACACAATGCCCTGAGGTGTCCTTATATTCGACATGTACCGACACCCTGTCAGGTCTTATTGCACACATAAGCCCTTGATAGAATTATTTTCATGTAATTGCCCACATTTTTCAAAATGTAGTGGGTCAGGGTGTTGTTAGCATTTCAATTTGGAATTCTCTTCCACCTGAGCTGGAACAGAGCTCTACTACATTAGATCGAGAGACCTGGTTTTGACAGTGACTGTTTTCTGAACTGAGCCTGAATCTAAGCTGTAAAAATAACTCAGCAAATCTGAAGCTGTACTGAAACCCAAACACGTAACAGACCCTTACCTAGTTATTACCAAAGGTAGTTGATTTCACTCCCTCTAAGTGTGGAGGTTTACATTTATATATCTCCATTGTCAGAAAGATCTATGATATACTGTAGTTCAAAATTAACTTAAAGCTCCAAGTGCCTGCAGTCAAGCTATTCCTGTCCATGTGAAGGTTACAGCAGCCATTCATTTTTATGCCATTGGGGAATAGTCAGGGATCAGAAGTCACCTCTCTTTATAGCACTAGCATGTTGTTATTAATATGCTCTTCATACAGCAAAAGGCAATTCATTAATTATTGACCTTTAGTATCTAATGACTGGCAATGCAGTGTGCTATTTGATGACACAATGTAGTGTAAATAAAAACTAAAACTGTAAACAACACATGCAATTGCATGATTTAAGCATATGTTAGGCTAGTAGTGGTGTGCTTGTAGTGTCTGATAAAGTACTCTATTAGGGCAATGAAGGAGTTTTATTTCAGCACTGCTCACAGCAAGGCAAGATCAACAAGAAGAAAAATGTACTACAGTTGTAATGTAGGAAATAGCTTGCTGCAGCTCCCATGCTTAGCGTTAGTGAAGTTCTCATCTGACAGCATGTAACACATGCTCTCTTATGATTACACGTTACCATTTATTTTTCAGTAAAAACAAGTTTAAATTGCGATGAGTTCTGATAGTAAATAAACCACAGAAAGCACTGCGGCAGAGCAGAGCTCTGCCCTATATAGACTGGCAGGGATGGGGTTAAATTCCCCTACCTGCCTGGGTTTATTGTGTTCAGGTGGCTGGGATTGATTAGAGTAATTAACGATCAATCAGCACCCAGCCACCTGACATAAAAGGAGGCCTCAGCTTCCCATTAGGGGGAGGAGGGAGCTGAGGAAGCAAACTGGTGTTTGTGCTTGCTGTTTTTGGTTTTTTGTTTTTTTTTTTTTTTCTCATCCAGTGAAAGCATCGCCCAGCCTGGAAACCTTTATTTTTGTAAGTCTTGTTTTGTGTCTTTCTATTTGTGTTTAAATCCCTTTGTTTTGGCCCTTGTGCCCTTTTATTTTGTGTTTATTTGTAATAGGTATTATTTTTTTGAACTGCAGTCTGTCTCTGGGCCTCTTTCCACTCACCAGCCTGTCACAAGCACATTGTCATATTTTAGATATTTTCATTATCTCAATCTGAGAGCTAAATTGAGTGAATGGTAGTTTTTTTTTTTTTTTTTACTGCAATCAAGCTGCTGTACATTTCATTTTTAATTCCCTATTTTGAGTTTTTTATTATTTTTCTTCTCAGCAGTACACTTCCAAATTACAGTCCATATTATATCTATTCTGCTTTCACCTTAAAATTGTCAGTTTGAGAAATAGACTTCCCTGCAACAGCTGGCCCTATTTTAGTACCCCATCTTTGGCTGAAGAGATAATATCAGTTCATTGTTTAACAGGATATCTGCTGCACAATGAAATCATCCTTAGAGCTATTCACACTAAGTGTTTATTCACTGTGTTTTTTACACCTGGCTTTTCACTGCTATTTTTGTATTCAGACTTGCTTGTCAAATATGAATACAAGACAGGGGAAGGTCTGATTATAGCAGTGCAGGATAGCTTGTTCTTTATGATAAGCAGAATACAAACAGAAATTATGGGAAAATATGAGGAAATTGAAAAACAGGCACTATTGGTATGTTCAAATAAACACTGCTTTGTCCAGGTTGCGAGGATCACTTTGTATTATTTTGGGCACTGTACCTTTAAGCAAGGGCAATGCAATAGCCAACTCTCGCGAGACTCCAAGAGTTCATGGGGGTGTGGGGTGGGGATATATATTCTCCTGACCCTCTGGGGGAAGTGTGGTTCAGCAGATACCTTGTAGAGGAATGGATGTCTTTCATGTGTGTAGGCTAGCATAACTCGCAATACAAGTAATGTGTGACTTACTAAGGAATAATATTGTACTAGATTCCCAATAACCTGGTGTGTTTGTGTTCTGTGACCCAACTCTGACTTGCTGCCAAACCTCCAGCTGATGAGTCCTGCTCCAGTAGGAATCCATCACTTCTAGAAAGTGCATGCCATGAGATACCGCGGCCCATTATTAAATATTGACTGAACTACAAAACAAAATCACATATCTAGTTATATTCAGAAGCATACACAGGTAATGGTATTGTATTTATAGCAAATTAAACTGTTTAAAACTGTTTTATGTCAATCATATATGTTAGTATACATGTATTTTTCCCCAATAATGTAAAAAAAACTACATCTGCTGTCTGACATTACATCTGCATTGACAGTACCATCTACCTGTGTTTACTCTATTGTTTATTTAAAAAAAAGAAACAAAATAATATTAGTCCTGTCTGTACTTCTAATTTTTTTTAAACAATGTTTGTGTTGCCAATAACATTGTTGAGATTAATAACACAACTTGAGATTACTGGTATATAATATTTCAGCACTTGCACAAGACACTCATACTTCCTTAGGGCGTCGCTATTATAGGGTGAATCCACACTCTTCTCTTCAGAGCAACAACCATGCAGCAGCTTGCACCTGATCCATATTGCTTTTAGAATATATGTCCTAAAAATGTGGTGAGCACATCGTTTTAATTCCCCCAAAATTTGAACCTGTTTAGATTTTTTTTTTTCTCAGCAAATGTTACATTTATTTTTGCAGCGATTATGCTCAAGGGTGAAAGGTAGTATTCAATTCCACAGGTTAGACTTTTTACCCTAGAAAACTAAGTGAATAAACACTATAGTGTGAATACCCCTTTAAACTCCTGACAGTAAATAGCGTAACTGAATGTACAGGTAGTGGACAAAAAATGGAAACACCTGGGTAAATGAGAGACATCAAGTATATTGAGAGCAAGGGCTTCCACACAGGTGGGGCTCATGCATTAATTAAGCAAATAACATCCCAGCATGCTTAGGGTCATGTATAAAAATGCTGGATAGCCCTGATTGCCTATAATTATGGCTAGCATGGCTGCAAGAGGAAACCTCAGTGAATTTGAAAGAGGGGTGATTGTTGGAGCACGTTTGGTAGGTTCTTCAGTGAGCAAGACAGCTCAACTTGTTGATGTTTCACGAGAAACGGTCTAAGGTGATGTCGACATGGAACTCCGAGGGAAAGACATCATCAGCAAAGGGCAACAGTGAGTGGAAGCACATACTCCAGGATCGTGATATCCGTGCATTAATTCGAAGTGCAAGGCAAAACAGGCGAGCAACTGCAGATCAATTGACTGCAAATTTCAACCTGGGGTGCGAGCAGACAGTTTTTATCAAAAACTGCCTGCCGAGAACTCCACAGAGCAGGATACCATAGTCGGGTTGCAGTGCACAAACCGTTCATCACACCTGGCAATGCACGTTTGCGAGTCCAGTGGTACAAAGAGCACAGGCAATGAACTACCGAGCAGTGGAGAAATGTGATATGGTCAAATGAATCATCCTTCACCATGTTCTCGACAAATGTTGCAGCATTGCTTTCCTGCCGGGAGAGGGGTGTCTTCCAGGATAAAAATGCCCCCATCCACAGAGCATGTGTGGTCTCCCAGTGGTTTGATGAGCATGACACTGATGTTATCCATATATCTTGGCTTTCTCAGTCACCAGATCTGAACACAATCGAGTATTTATGGGATTGTGGCAGAGTAGGGCTCTGCCCTTGGAAATACTGGCAGGGATGGAGTTAAATTCTCCTCCCTGCCCAGGTTGATTGCCCCAGGTGGGAGCAATCAACTAATGTAATTAATCAATTATCATTTAGCCACCTGGCATAAAAGGAGGCCTCAGCCTCCCAGTACGGAGGAGGGAGCTGAGGAAGCAGGCTGGTGTTTGTTGGTTTTGGTAAATTTGAATCCAGTGAAGGCATTGCCCAGCCTGGAAACCTTGTTTTTGTAAGTTTGTTTTTGTATTGTTTTTTTTTTTTTTGTTTGTTTAAATCCCTTTATTTTGCCATTGTGCACTTTTGTTTTGTGTTATTTATAATAAAAGTATGTATTTTTTTTGAACTGCAGTCTGTCTCTGGGCCTCTGTCCACTCACCAGCCTGCCACATTTTGGTGTTAGAGTGGGATAGCGCCACCTAGAGACCCAGTGACAGACTGCAGTTCAAAATTTTTCTTTTTTTTTTTGCTGTTCTTATTCATTTTAAGCAACATTTTTACACAACAGTACTCATACACATTTGGTCATCATCAACTATTGCATGAAACTGGGGTTCTGCTAGTGTTAATAATAATATACAGCACCTGTCTGAACTTAAGCATCAGCTGACAAGGATTGAAAATGACTGGTAAAAATTTCTCCCATTTACGCCAGTTATAAGGTACAATCGAGTGCATTTCTCTGTGGAATTCCCATTTACCTTTTCATTTACCACTCAATAACTCAATCTTTGAACTGACCTTTTCTAACTGGCTTTTCTCTCAATTATTAAAGATTGAGGGTCCAGTTGTTTTTCTTGGCTGTGAAAACGATTGTAGTTATGTTCTTCACTGAATCACAAGATCATTTAGGCAGCAAGTGTCTAAAAACTTATAAAAAGTTTCCAATACTAAAAGCATAACAAAGTGTAATAAAGCATAGTGACAACATGTTAAAGCATAGGTAATCGAACAAAATAGCTAGGTGTAGTCCAGGTAAGTGCAGGTAAATTAGACCTGCCAAAGTTATTTAGCCTTAACTCACAATACAACTGCTCTAAAATTGACTTTAAAATACAAAACAAGGCATTTTAATAAATTAGCCATATCCGAAATAACAATGCCATATTCAATGCCATTAGATACCCACGTATACTTTTTTTTTTCAATTAACTGGGATGGACCACTGTTAAATTCTTTAAATTGCCTTATCCGCAACTCCTATGATGTAAGGTAGAACCCTAACATAGAACCATGAGGTACACACTACAGACTTGGTCATTTATTTTAATAACAATATCAGACAACTTTTGGTCCAAGGAGAGAATATCTGTGTCAAAGGCCTGGGTGAAATGAATACATGTACTGGCCTTTCCAGTGCTCCAGAGCCTACTGCTGTGGCCATATTCTTTGTAAATATGTAGTAATGCTTTAGTGAAGCAAAATGTCTGTAACACATCTCCAATAGTTTTGATATAGTTACCCTGTAATTATTCTAAGGCAGTTTTTTTTTTTTTTAAATATTGAAAAATCCATTAAAGTGTACACTAACATTGGAATGTAAATGGTGAATTTCCCGTACATACATTTTTATTGAGTCCTGTTCTTATTATAACCCCTGGTTAACTGACAAGAACACTTTCAATTGGCAATACTGTGGTTTTTACTATGTTATCTCCTCTACAAAGGAATATTTAGGTGTAAAGGTGCAAAAGTGTTTCTCCATATCTTCCCTTTCTTTGCCAGAGACTAATACATTAGATTATTTATTATTTAAAATTTCAAGCCAGGATACACTTTGAGTTGCAGCAACTCATTTCCAAGCGTGTCCCTGATATAATGGACTAAATAATCAGCTACAACAATAACCCTTTCACACATGAAATATACAATACTGTATACAGTAAAAAATAATAAATCCAGGGAAACAACAGTATTAGAAATCAAGAAACATTACAAATAACAGAGTAAGAAAGTTAGCAGATTTAACGTTGCCAGACAAAGCATCCCAAAACTTGTGCAACCGATTACCAAAGTCTGTTTTACTACAAAGGATAGCATGAGCAGGCTGATCAGTAGGCTGTGGACCGTGATAAAGGTATAATACAAATCACAATGATGTGTGAGATAATGACACGGGAGCACAAATCTACAAAGTCTCTCATACAAAATGTCAAGCTTTTGCAAAATAGAAGTAGTGGCTGATTGGTAAACAATAATCTATAGGAAACAGCGAATCCTAGTGCCCTTCTCTTCTTTCAAGATAGCCGCATTTGAATTGCAGGTTAATTCTCCTGAGGTGAGCAGTTAAATATTGATCCCACTGGTACATTTTTTTTCCCAATAATTCATAAAGGATTGCTCGGATCACCCAAAGTTGGAAACATGAGAATATGAAACACAGCACAAAAGCTTTTTCAGGTAATATAAAATTGTTAATTACAATAAAAAAATAAAGAATGTATGCACTACAGTGTAAAGGTTTAATCCTCATACTGGTTTTAAGATCCTCCATCTGCTGCTGTCTTTTATGTTATGCCACACATCTGTTTCAACTTCCCTGGCTCTTAAACAGTCTTTCAGAATGGTACAGTTACCTAATACGTATGCAAAAGTAGACACTAAAATTTGAATGCGATGCATGTTTAAGTCATAGCATGGTTCTTATGATGCCTGACATCCAAAATATTATCATCGACCCTCTTTAATTAGCATAAAATGACATCCACTTTCACAACACTTAAAAGTTTGTAGTAAACCCATGTAAAATTAAAAGGACAGGTCAAATCATTTTTTTTCAGGAATGACAGTGCTGCTATCATAGCCTACTACCTATATGTATATTGTAATATACAAAAACAGCATTTGAAACTATTCATAATGACTGCAAAAAGGGCAACTGTATCTAATGTATCTACAGGTTTAAGCCTATTTTTATTATTTCGTTGTCGCCAATGGTTTTTACACGGTTTTCTCCCTAATTTGGAATGCCCAATTATTATTTATATCCTGGTTCACTGCTGCAACTCCCATGCTGACTTGGGAAACAATGACAGACAGACATGTCCTCCAAAACGTGTCCTGCCAAGCCGTCTTTTTTCATGCTGCAGGTCTACAGCGAAGCAACCAGACCCATAGTGCCGGAGGACAACACAGGTCTGAGTGGCTTCATTTTATTTGAAGTTTTAATGAATCAGAGCAGTACAAGTGCTCTTTTCGGTTTATTAAATGCTTTAAATGCATCAAGTGGTTTCAAGCCACTTTGGATTCCTGCTAATATGCAGTCTGGGCATTTCCAGTACTTTACAGGTTTAACATCATTAGAACTTCAATACAGTAATACAAATATGGTCATTACATGCTTAGCCTTTGGGCTATAAAATGCAAAAAGCTAGGGTCAGTAATGACACTTACCGAAACCCCGCTATAAAATTTACGTTTTTTCGATGTCACGGGTACGGTTTGCAATATCTTATAAGTTACATAGTTACGTCATATAATCTCTAGGATAATAATATTCTCTCTATAATTTACAAATATATATATATATATATATATATATATATATATATATATATATATATATATATATATATATATATATTAAATTGAAATATAGTGTTGTGTAGGATATATGAAAAATGAGAATTGTCTTCAAAAGGCAGAGAATTGTGAATATGTCCAAACAGCAATCAGTTTTTCAGAAACCCTAAGAGCACTGATTATGTCAGCCTTCAAAGATTAAGTTCAATGGTAAAGAATGGGGTATTGCTCTGGGCTTATATAGGATTTTCCATCCATTGCATACATCAGGAGTCCCAGTTAAATCTGATTATCAATCTGCCTTGACAGTTCTTATCTCTGAGTTAATGATATATTCAGGAAGGATCCGGTCAACTCTTTTTAAAACTAATATAACTTCTTTCCAAAAAATATTGGAACATGATTTAGGTCTCTTTTTCCTAACCACTCCTTGTTCTAAAAATCAGGTGAATTACAGTTCACATGATCTGTGTGATTATATCAACCTGGGTCTACAATATATTCCCTCTGAGCAGAATATCTTGTCAACTTTTTAGATTAGTTCACATTCATATACAGGTGTATTAACAAATTATTGAATAAGAAGCTGTAGGTGTTTATCACAAGCATTTGAATAAGCATACAATGGTTAGCTCAATTATTTCCATTTAAATTTAAGCTATAATAAACATATTAAATATAATAGGCTTATATTAACTTGGACCAAGCCTGACCTCTAGGTTTCTAAAAATTTTCCTGCACAAGCAGATTTCAGACACTGTGTTTATTTGCCATGGCTAGTGTTTTAATTAATATGAAACTCCAGTATAAGCACTTTTCCAAATTCAGCGCATGAATTCTCACAAACATCGTAATTAAAATCGCTACCCATCTGATAAGGACCTATACTGTAGATGACTTTTCTAATTTAAATCAAATGTTCGTCTCGGCTGCAAAGTTTTCATTAATTTCTATAATATCATGAAGAGAGTTCATTTTGCTCTTTATAGAAAGACCTTAAATTCAAAACTGCTGACAATAAATGAATCTTGCTTTGACTGCCATAAAGAACCTTCCAGATCTAGCAACATTCTGCTACAGGCAGATAAAGGCAAGGCCGTTTTTATTCCTGTAAGTCTTTTGTGTACTACAGTTATGAAAAATTATTTATGCTTTATTGTCCAATATTCAAACTTAACAGTTCCTGTTTTATTGCGGTAAAACCTTTATGTAAACTAAACATTTATATTCTTCAATGTAGTTGATATTGTAATGTCTAACATATGTTTTGTTTAGTTGGAGAAACTGAACTAATTCTTAATTATTATTTTTTTAATTAAATGAACATCATCTCAAATAGGTCCTAACAATATGTTTACAATATTATTAATGCCATGCTTCTGTTATAATAAATTTTTAATATGTTCTTTCAACAGTTTATTTCCAATTCAGGTACTTCAATAATTTTATTTTACTCCATTGATCTGTTATGAAGTCATTTAAGGTCCAGTTATTTACATCTAAACACAGGTCACTGTTAACATATTAGAACGTAATAGTTTTATAGTGACTGAACTAAGTCTGACCAGTTGAAGCAGGTTTTAAGAGAACCTTTCCTTTTGCCAATTTTAGGCTTGATTAATATGAGACACTAACATAAACATTTTTTAAACCAATTTTTATCTTAACGCTACACTTTTCATTCCCATTTCTTCTTGCAAGGTTCTAATTAATTTCTGTTATATATATAGAACATGTTTATTTTAATATATACTCCTAGGTATTTCATTAGTTAATATTAACAAGAGTGCTCATTATAGAGAGGATCTTAGCTTTTAAATCGCTAACCATCAAAAAACCCTGCTACATTGGCCAAACCCAATGAGTCATTTCCAACACTGCTTTTACTACAGGTAGATAAGGACAAGGTTACAAATTGGTTCACTGTATATGTCATGTGCTCTTATAAAATGTAATTCTAATTCAGATACTTCAATATAGCAAGCTCTTATAAATTGTAATTTTAATTTACTTCGTTGATATACACAGAAGGTAAGAGGTTAATTTTTAATTAGGCACCTGCTTAGCAGCAAATATAACCTTGAACATTAAAACTTAGACTGCTCATACATGTACTAAATATTATTATATTAGGTTTCCTATTTATTTAAATATGTTTGTTTTTTCTTACTATAATAAAACCTAGATCGATTGCTTCTAGCATATTAACTCTGGTCCATATAGTTTGCCATTCTGCTCTGGCTGGATCAGAATGTTTTAAGTCTAATTAAAAAAGATGCTTTTGCCTGATAAGGGAGGTTTGGAACTTTCAGCAGGTGTCTGACCTTCAGTGCAGTGAATTTCTCCACACAGATCTGCTAATAATATATTCTACTGGATTTATATTCTTTGAAACACAGTACAGTTATTACAATATATTAATATTGTTGCAGTTTCACAAATGTTCAATTTGCATCCCAAAGTTCATCCTGCTTCCAGTAGCTGTGACAGTCCTGGGTCAGTTTCTGCTCTCAGTGAGTCAGTTTCTGCTCACATATGTGGGTGACAGTCTTTAAAAGCCTGATACCTGCAAAAACTTAAATCTTGTTAGATGGACTCCCATCTCTACATTCTCATTCCCATCATCAGTGGGCAAACACATTTTAACTGAATCACCGCATTCCCTTGTAACTGAGGCCTTCCATGCAAAAGGAACTAATGACTTATAGCACAAAAAGGATGTGCCAAAATCATCTGTGGCAACTCCCATGGGCTGTTTTTGTGTATTCTCATTTCTATGTTAATAAAGAACTAAAATTAAATCCAAAGGAGAATTTGTATAGCTTGACAATAAATACATTTTTTTACATCTTGGTTGCAGGCTCATGTTGTTTTGTCATACTTATTTATTTGGTTCAGAAACTGTCATATGGTGATCTTTCAACTCTGTTGCTTCTGTTGGCTTCTGTCGGTGGGGTGCCCCACCCCTTTGTGTATTTTGTGTTTTATGTTGTATGTGAGATGTTATATGTTGTATGTGGCGTGTTATTGTTGGTGTATGTATTGGTGCATGGGATATAATGTGAGGTTATGTAGCACTAGTGATGTAAAAAGTGTATTTCGGCACAGGATTGCACAGATTAGTTCACATGCTGGGATTCAAGAGTTTGATTAATTGGTAACTGAATCCCAGCACAGCTGTACATATAGATGCACGGATCACTCACTCAGGGTTGGCTGTTAGTGAGTGGAGAACAGGAGAGAGAGAGAGAGAGAGAGAGAGAGAGAGAGAGAGAGAGAGAGAGAGAGAGAGAGAGAGAGAGAAGAAATAAATTACAAAAATAACAATTGCTATTCATGCTGGAAACACCAGCACAATACTTGTTTGGTTGAGTGTTTGTTTTGTTTTGTTTGTTCAGTGTTTGTCTAGTTGTTTTATTATAACCTTTTATTTTGTAATTCCCTTCATTTCACTCACTGTGCTGCGTGTTTCTTGAGGGTCTGGCGTCACCGCTCAAGCCAGCTTGTCACAACTTTACAAAGGTCTGAAGCAAGATGGCAGCCATTTGTAACCATTCAGTATAATTATTAAAAAGTAAGTCATGGGTAAAAAATATATATATTACAACGGCATTACAACAAATTGCTATAGGTATGAAATATCAAAGTTCTCTTAACTAGTATTCTTATTTCACATTAATTTTGTATATCATTTTCTATTTCATTCAACCCATACTTTCCCTCCAAGTAGAGCTAGTACATCAGTGTAACCAAGCCTGTCTCCCTGCAGCATTCTATCCCCAGTGGAAGTAAGAACTACATCAATAAGAAATACAGTCTCCACATATAGGAACACTGCCTAAGAGAACACTTCACCTAAGGAAGCTCCCTTGCAAATGCTGTGGCTAAAGGAACAGGAACTTCACTTAAAAGAACACCTTGGCACTGATAGCAATTCATTCACAACTGATACAGCACTGTTTTGTAACCTGATAGCTCATCATCATCAGACTAAAATTGAAATGGTTTATTCAGTCTTTTCAAAAGTGACTTGTCATCGTGAGAGTCTTGAGGCACATGGATTGGTTTATTAAATCTTTCCAGAACTGCATGTCATTGACTAGTTTTGTAGTCCAAGAGTGCACCTTATCACTACAAAATGGCAGGCTACAAATGACAAAATGCACTTGCTACAAAAAGTCATAAATTGTTCGAGCTCAATTCAGACAAAAGTTGCTGAGCAATTTGGAGTTTCCCATTCTGGTGAGTTGCTTCACTATTCTGCTAAATAATGTGCATGTCGTGTATATTGCTGCCGCATTTTTTACCATGTGTACTGGTGCTGTGTTTTTTTTGTTTTTTTTTTAACAATCATTTTTATTAATTTTCCAATTACCTCCCAATTTTTGGAATGTCCAATTATTATTCAAACTGACTCATTGCTGCAACCCCCGAACTAACTTGGGAGAGATGAAGACGATCATTCGCGTCCTCTGAAACAAATGCAGTCAGCCATCCTGCTTTTTTTCACTCTGCAGGCCCACCGTGCAGCCATATCCAGAACTTCCAGTGTCGGAGGACCACATAGTTCTGAATTGCATACAGGCTGGCCTGCAAGCGCCTGGCCAGCCACAGGGGTCGCTGGTGTGCGGCAAGCCAAGGACTCCCCAGTCGACCTAACCCCTCCCATCCACAGTTGGTAGTGGCATAGCTTGGATTCGAACTGACGATCTCCAAGCTATAGAGCGCATCCTGAAATCTGAGCGGAGTGCCTTTTACCGAAGACACCACTTGGTAGCCCCCAACCGGTGCTGTGTTAATTTCATATGCTGATGCACATGCGTAATGACAAGTAATTTTTATATATATTTATATTTATACATATTTATTCATGTATTGATTCATATTGTGTTTGGTGGCTAATACCGTCTTAGTGAACACTTCTGCTATAACAACACTTTGCTTGCTTACCGGGGTTTTGTCTTAGCCAGAGACTATTGTACCATATGGAACAAATGTTGTATTTCTTTTATTCTGTCTTCTAAGCACAAAGCATATCCAAACTTTCATGATCTGACAAGATCAGAATACAAATAATAAGAAACATGCATACATTTAATTAATCAAATGACACAAAGGTACAACTTTTGCTGAAGTACTAGGACAGGCTTAATCTAACACATTTTATGTTTCCCAAACTAATGCTATTAATTGCCAGTAAATGTCAAATTGGTTCTGGCATAACAAATGTAAGTGGATTTTATATACATCCCACAAGAAATACACATTTCCATAAAATCCAGCATCTTACGTTTGTGCTGGAACACATGGGTATGCAGGTATAAACAGACTACAGCAGTTAAACAGATGTTATAGAAAATCACGAATAATTGTGGGCGGTGTGTAAAACTATAAGAAATATTATCAGTTGTGAAGTACACGACAATTGGTCAGCATTACTAATTGTCAATTGCATGTAAATAAGGGCATCCTCATAATGATACAGATGTCAACCCAGTAGCTTATGATCTGAGCTGTACGACTAAAAATAGATATTTCACAATGAAACATAATATTTATCAAAGCAGAAAAAAATAGCATGGCCACATTCAAAATGGATAATTTTTCTCTACAGTTATTATACAACAAATTTCACAGAAATCGTGAAATCCATGATAACGGTAAAAAAAATAATCACATCCTTACCTATGATTATATATATATAAGAGATTTCTGATTTAAGGTTCTGCTGGCAGTTCTAAATAGCACCATGCAACGGGGTAGACAACACAATATATTTCTATAATGTAATGCTGCTTGGTTTTAGTCATGCATCAGCAGTCACTATTATATATACCAAGTGATTATTTTCATGAAGCAATTTATGCTGTATGTATTTTAGTGGAGCAAGGGTGACCAAATGGTTCCAGGTTAATAGACAGTTATTTTTATTAATCTATTCTTTTTTTTTACTCACACCCAATGCATTCAAGTATGTTTTCTTCAAGATAAGCATTTTTTATATGTTACCAAACATCTTCAGTGACAATACCAATGATAGTATAAGGACATCTGCAACCGTATATGTTATTGGTTAAATGGCACAGAATGGTAACATTCATGGGGTTTCCACGTGGCTCAATTTACACATGAAATGGCGATGCGCATGCACGTTTGGGAGAATTACTTGTGTAAATCAGGTTTGTGGCTGACAAAAAAAAAGCCAAAGAGAGGGATAGGGTAAATTTCATTTACTCATGTAAATGACGAAACATACGGGAAAATCCATGCCCAGTTTCGCATGGAAACCCGAATTTCACGTGTAAATGTTAATGAGCGTGTTTATCCTTAACTATAAATATTGCAAGGGAGCAGGTCAGTTGTTATTGTGGACTGCAAGATGGCAGAAAGTAGTTGTTGATGGGTGATTTTATGGTTAGCAGTGGTGTAGTTCACCTTAATGATAATGCGGGAGGCTTTTTTTTTTATTGTTGTTTTTTGCTGTGTCTGGTCTGTCATGTTGTATATCTCTTGTGGGTTCACAGTTCTGTTCAAAACCACTTACAGTACCATGAACTGCGTTGTGCCCTTATTATAGTATTAATGCAGCTGTTTGAGGATACTCTTGCTGCTTAAATGTCTAACTGAATTAATTCCCATCCTTTTTTTGAGCCCAGTTATGTCCAAAGACAACGCGTGTCTGCCCTCCACATTAATAAATACAGTTTGGGATATGGATATCATGAGCCAGCTTGATCTCCCAAAACAGCACAACAATATCCAACAAGTTATTGATGCTCTCTCAGAGCTTGTTGTTGTTGTGGTGGTATTGGTGTTGTGTCTACAAAGACAGATACAGGACCTGGCCTAATAGTACCTAGCTTAATAGTACCTAGCCTTCTTGTGCACATTCCTGGGGTAGGAATGAATGTGCATGTGGAATGTCTGCATTGCAATTGCCGATTGACTAATTGGGACCATCATGTGTATATAGCAGGAGACTAGCTCTCCAGTGCTGGTAAGTACCTCTCAACAAGAGTGTTTTCTTTAGTTGAATGGTAAGACATTTGCCCAGCCCCTTGCCTTTCCATTCAATTCTACAGGCTTTACAGATTGAAAAAGCTAATTTTCTGCAGGAAATAAAACAATTGTAAACAGTAGACAGCTAACATTGTCTTAAATTGTTAAAAAGTAAAAGTTAATTTATGTCTAATATATAATTACAGTTTTAAACTGCACACTAACAACACTATAGAATAATTTAAGAACATAAGGACATAAAAAAGTTTACAAATGAGAGGAGGCCATTCGGCCCATCTTGCTCGTTTGGTTGTTAGTAGTTTAGTGATACCAGAATCTCATCAAGCAGCTTCTTAAAGGATCCCAGGGTGTCAACAACATTCATGAATATCAAACTGTATTTTATTAATAAAACCTGGCCTATTCATGCAATTTTTTTTTTTTTTTTAAGTTGTAAACCTGCCATTTATAGTTTTAATAGTTTTGTTTTGTAGACCACTTTCTTTAGAATTATTCCCCCGGTCATTCCCATCAAATGTTATGACTTTTTTTTACATGCACTTCACTTTTTAAAGCTTTTAGTCCTTGTTATCCTTTAATTAAACTGCCTGCCATTTAATGCTTTTAATTTGTAAAAAATACATCACATTTAAACGCCTGTCACATGGTTTTATTATTTGTCAATGTACATATAATTTTACTTCATCCCAGGAGTACACAAGTCATGTGATAAGGTTGAAAAGTGTGCAAATGGACAGATGAAGGGACACAGTCATCTCCAATATCCATAGAATCTCATACTCTCAAAGACATATGCTGAACAATGTTGATACCAAGTTTCATGACTACTGGATAAGTGGATCTCCAGATAAATATATAAAAAATATGTAGCATATGTACAGATGTATTTTGTATCCTCTACACAGGGGATTTCACCTGCGGAGGGCTGCAGATATGAACAAAGGCTGTGACAGAAAGTAAGGAGTGTGGTAGAAGCAGTGTTTCATATAGAGAGGATTTGGTGCAGTTAAAATTAGACCAACTTGGTTGAGTTGAAAAGACCCCTGAGACAGTTAACTGGAAATATCCAATGGATAGAGAAAATGTTTGCAGGTGGCCAGCAAATCTTAATGAAGCAGCTTGGGAGAGACTTTGTGAACTGTTAAACAAAAGCACCTAAGCACCTCTGTAGACTTGTCAGTCGAAAAAGGAAAAATGACAGCTGTACTAGGATTGGTCTGATTTCTGCTAAAAATCATATTTTTAAAATTTACTAAACTGTCACTTTTGGATTCTGCAATTAACTTCAAACCTATTTGTTGATCTATAAGAACAAGGGTTTAGCTGAAGTTTAATGTTTTGGCCCCTACCCATTTGTAACATGGTACTATTGTTGATCATGGTCACTCAAGCTAATCATTTACCTTTTCTACCGTTATGTTGTGTCTAATAACTGCTTCAAACCTGAGGCAAGTTATATGCCATTTAAGTATTTAGGCCACTGGTTGGTCAAATCTTTAAAATTGCTCAAGATACCCTTGTTGCCATGTCTGAATCATTGGTAGACAAAATGGTTTCTGTTCACCTGTCAATCCAGAGACAAAGTATATGTCCAGTGTACGTATGAGGAAGAGTTAAAAGATCTCTAAGTCATATGGCATTATTTGTTTGCATGACATGTGCTATTGAAGAGAATAAAACAGAGTACAGTTGTGTTCAAACACAATGCCTGCTTTCCAATATTTTAATTGGTAAAACTGCTGGATAAATGTCACTGAGCACCTAAATGTAATGTATGAATCACCCCAGGACATCATAGGATCACGGTCATGGTCTCTGACCGGTAACGGATGACTTTCAGGAATGAAAGTCCAAGCTTTAGTTGGGGCCAAAAAAAAGCATTATTGAAATTTGACTTTTTTATTATAAATTTAAATAATCGTGCAAAAGAAACAAATAATACTTTAAAATATAACTCTTGTAATATATATATATATATATATATATATATATATATATATATATATATATATATATATATATATATATATATACCACACTTTATTTATATTACTGAGCTGTTTACAGTACATGAAATTTGCAAAGGATTGTGATTAACATTTTTTTCTGACCCAACATTACAGTTTTAATCATTTTGAATAATTTGCAATATTTGATTTTCTGTGATATGTTGATTGCTGTCCATCCAAGATAATCGTGCTTATCTCAGTTGGATTGTCCTGGTAAAATATTGTCACATAACAGGGGAACACACTGTCCTAAATCTAAAACAATCAGGAAGCAAAGTAGAAGGCTTGATGTAGAAATGCGTCTCTATTGAACACATTGAGTTTTTATATTAACTGCAGTGAGAAAGATGCACAGTCACCAGAGCTCAAGCCTAGTTCCATACTCTGTCTTCCAAGAACGACAGAGCTCAAGTCCAGAGCTATGCCACAATCATAGATTCTCTTCATCACCTGAGCAATTTGCTTCTACCTATCTCTTGCTTTGTTCCACTATTGAACTCTTTTGATCGCTTTAATTATTTCCTGATGATGAGACCCAAAGCAGATTCAGCAAAGCAAAACAAACCACAGGGTTAATTTAGCAAGCACCCCCTGACAAAAAAATATTAAAGACCATGAGCCACTTCCAGATGGCCGGGGATTCCTCTTCGAACCAGGCCAGAAACTAGTTACCAAACTATGGTACAATGACTACAATGCTTTCCTAACATGACTAGGAACTACACTACAATATTTTAATAAAAAAAGGTAATACACAAATTCAAAAATCTAATTCTTTCCTCATTCCACTATTAGCAGTAGAAAGCTGCCACATAGGCTGCATCAAGACCTCAAGGCTGATCAAATTGAAACCTTGGGTGTAACTACTTCAGATATTCTAAAATTAGGCAAAACAAAAGATGATATCTGCAAACAGTGTAATGGAAACAAAAGTAATAACTGAATTGTTGTGTTGCTAGGTACAATATTATTCCGTTTTGTTAGCATTTGTGTGTGTGTGTGTGTGTGTGTGTGCCCCGCCCCTGTGTGTATTTGATGTTTATCTGTAGTATGTAGTATGTATGTTGTGTGAATGTATTGGTTCACAGAGTGTGCGTTATGTAGCACAGGTTGTGGAAAGTGTATAGTTGTATTTAGGCACAGAGAATGCCCAATCACTCCACGTGCAGATTAAATTGGGCATTTGCTTTTGACGCCAGTGTTTAAACTGTACCTTTAAATCCTTTGGTGCCTTGAGTTTCAGCTCTTTATTTTGCCCGCTGAGCTCTTATCACATTTTCAGTCTGCTGCCCTCCTGTCAGCTCTGCACTCTCTTTCTCTCAGACACTCCAGTAGCTGATCCAAATTAGACCAGACTGTGGAACCACTTAACGCTCCTGTAACTGCAACTGAAGTAGAAACTGCAAAAGAAAATCTGTTTCAAAAAAGGACATACACAAGTGAATAATTCATTTTAAAAAATCAGCAAAGAATAAAAAGCTCTTTGTGACGATTTCTTTAACAGGACGTATTAGATCACATTATGTACTTTATATAATGACTTTATGTCATTATTCTATAATATTTAATATCTGTAAATTATTAATAATAATAACAAAAAATGACAGACCCACAATCAAATTTTGATCTTTTTAATGGAAAATCTTTTGATGAATGGTATGAAGATCAATTTCCCGAATCTGATAAAGCACCGGTACTTTAAAAGAAAAACGGCACAGTGGAATAACAGAGACAGAATCAACTCAAACTTAAACAAATTGAGAAAAACACAATAAAAACTTTCAAATGGGCTGTGAACATCATACAAAACTGGCTTCAAGAAAAAAGTAAACCTATTACCTTTCATTTACTTTCTCAGGAAGAACTAAACAGTCGCCTAAGGGAATTTTATGCTACCATAAGGAATAAAGATGGAGAGCAGTACAACATTACCAGCTATATCAGTCTGAGAGCTGGGATGTTGAATTAAAGAGGAAAGGAAGAAAGGAAAAAGAAGTTGCTGGCTTCTTCCTTTCGAGTCCAGATAAGTATAGTTTATTGAATATAAAAATTCTGAGTTGCAAAGTTACAACCAGATATCTTAAAGGTTACATGGTGACAACAGTTTGCAGGAATCCTCTTTCTAAGTACGATCAGAGCATACCAAGAACATTTCAGTATTTTCAGTTTAAATGCAGTCTTTCAATGACACCATGAATTTTCCTTAAACCAATCGGAAAAGACACAAATCTCTTATCACTTGGTTAATTGTCCATTTGTCTTAACCCTAGCTTCAAAGCATCTGGTTCAATCCAGTTTCTCTTTGAAGTAGACAGTTTTTATAACCCTCATAAAATCAACTGTAATTTCTTAAGAAAACCTGTTTTATCTTTAGTTTGTACTGTCTAAGTAGGAATTTAACCAGAACCTGGCTTAATCTTTAACCCATTCTGTGAGTTGTATTCTAAGACCAACAATTCATTTATATCTAAATAAATATTCCAGCGTGGTTTTTGAATGATCCACCGTACAGCAGAAAAGTTAATTTAGTGAAATATGCTGCATTTAACACAGCTAATGTATTCTAGCAGTAATTAAATAACTGAGACGAAGTGGAAATAACAAAACAACACACTATCCCCTAATAACACCTGCAGACCTGGAGAAGCTAAAAAAAATTGTGTTATCAGACTTATTTATGTAATTTACAAAGTTATATATGCACGTTAATGAATTAGTATATGTTAATATAATTGATATGCAGAAATGTACTTCACAGTTTAATAAATACATGCTATATTTACAATTAAACATATGTTAATATAACATATAGAAATAAAAATGTTTATTCTTCATGCTGGGCGTTATAACGCCCTAAGTGTGCGGTTATCTCATGTTAATTCATCTCCTGTTGTACCTTAATGCTTCAGTAGCCTACTCTCTGATTATTTTATTGAAGGTCTAATTTAAAGAATTACTAACGTTTTTTTTTTTGTTTTGTTTTGTTATATTTTATTTTATATATTTACGATTTATTATCAATAACTCATTAAAAGATAAAACAGACATTTGATAAATACAGCAGAAAGAGTTATGGTACGTTCTTCAGAAAACAATTAATGTATACTGAATAAAAATATAAATGCAACATGTAAAGTGCAGTTCGGCGTCATAACTGACTTCAGTGGGCTCACCTTCGATGGCCACTGGCACATTGGAGATGTGTGCTCTTCACGGATGAAGCCCGGTTTCAACTGTACCGGGCAAATGGCAGACAGCGTGTATGGCGTTGTGTGGGCGAGCGGTTTGCTGATGTCAACGTTGTGAACAGAGTGTCTCATGGTGGTGGTGGGGTTATGGTATGGGCAGGCATAAGGTACAGACAACGAACACAATTGCATTTTATCGATGGCAATTTGAATGCACTGAGATACCGTGACGAGATCCTGAGGCCCATTGTCGTGCCATTCAACCGCTGCCATCACCTCATGTTTCAGCATGATAAATGCATGGCCCCATGTCGCAAGGATCTGTACACAATTCCTGGAAGCTGAACATGTCCCAGGTCTTCCATGGCCTGCATACTCACCAGACATGCCACCCATTCAGCATGTTTGGGATGCTGTGGGAGGGTGGTGGGAAGAGTCCGCTGGAGGACCAGAAATTATGACACAAAAGCTGTAGATAGAGTCACCGCCCAACACTGGGGTTTTAGTTTTTATTAATACAATGGCTGCAATAGTCGTGGGAATTAAAAAAAAAAAAAAAAAAAAAGAAACCACTGACAATATCATCAATGGTAAGGTCGTGTGGCAAAAACAAACAAAAAGGTAAACAAAGAAAGTCCCGAACACTGAAGGTAAACCAAGGGGAAAAAAACATACAAAGAAAATAACTAAACCACGGCACCATGTCTGTGGCTCCGCCATCTTCGGTTGCGTTCTCCCTATTTTGACCTGGCCTCATGGTCCACTTCATATTACACACACAAAATAAATGCACCGTTATACACTTTCTGAAGACCTGATTGGCAGTAACTCTAACACACAGAATATAAAAAAAAGTCATTTAAATATTTGGAGGGTATTTTGAAGCCATAACCACCTACCAATCAACACAAAAGTAAATTATTGGTTAGTGTCAGGAAGACATACCTTTTTGGAATTATCTTCCTATTTTGTGAGGTTTTATGAGCTATAGGGGTTGGAGGTTTGGACCAGCATCAAGTCAAGTTCAGCCCCTTCTCTGCTCTCAGACAATGCTAGTGTGTGCTTCCAGATGGCGCCAGTGTTGGGGAAGCAGCAGGGGGAGCTTTTTTTTTTTCAGGTTAAAACTTTAATGTTATTATGGGAGCATTTTCTGTGATTATTTCCTGTATTTCTTTTATAAATCATACGATAACAAAATTACCAACACAGACTAAACATGCAACTTTCAAAGCTAAGCAATCTGCACTTGTCGCATACAGACCCAATACCAAATAAAGCCTTATTTTTAAGCTCATATATAAGTTCAGAACACACTTCTGTACTGTTATTGTATGTCAGCTAATCAACGGAATGCACTTCTGCAGTGTTAACTCGAGCTTTGAATATATTTGCTGTGAAGGGATTATATCTGTAGTTCAAAGAGTTATATTTAAAAATGGACTATTTTCTGAAGGAAGGTATTGGAATGGGCGTAGAAGGGAAGTCGAGCGGCACTGCAAGCAAAAGAAGTACTGACAAAAAGGTTCTGATCAGCAGCAAAAAAATAACAAGAACACGAAAATATGATAAAACATATTGCTGAAGCAACTGCAAGCGATACTTTTAGAGGCTTCTCTGTCTGTGTCACCTTCATGCCAAGTTTTTATACCATATGGTTAGGGCTCTTCAATTTCGGTTTTTATTTTTGGTCCCTTTAAAGTTATATTGAGCCAACTCCTTTTCTTAATTAAGCTCTTGGAAAATTGTTAATTGCGAAACTAGTTTTTTTCTCCCATAACTTGAATGAGACTATGACGCTGTTTCATTGATAATATAAAAAAAAGAAAATTATTTTTAATTCCAAACGAACACAAAAGGCTCAGTTAAATTGATTTCCCTGGATTAAAATTTTTAATGACTCATTGCAAATATGTTATAACCTGTTTTGAAAATAATAGTTTGCTCTTAATTACGATTTAATCAAATCAAATTAACGTCCTTTGCTGTTTGCATTTGGTTTGAATTGAAAATGAGGAGCTGCCTTTTTTTTTTTACATTATCCATGAAACAGAATCATAGTTTCAATCAAGTTACTGGAGAAAAAAATTAAAGTGAACTGTGACAAGGACAGAAGGAATCCAAGCTGCAAATCTACCTCCCGACCAAGAAGGGCGCTAGGTAAGGTTGGTGGTACTCCTTCTCAAGGATGGGTTGACTCGACGGTAAGACTGAACCGGGTGTCGGACATCTTGTAATCAGTTGTTGTGTGGGCAGTGATTGGATAGAGCATGGCGCCACACTGATCACAGGGAAGAGTTTGACAGTACAAAGGGGACACAGCTATGTGAGTACAGCCCCTTACGCTGAATGTTAATTCAGCCAGAGCGCTTCTGTGTTTGTTTTTGTGTTGCCTTGAAGAGGAGGAATATGACAGGAGCTGAAGCTGCGGAGTCAGCATTCACCCTGGAGCACTTACCCTGCACACCAGCACAACACGCCCTTGCACCATTACTGCACCGAAGCCTGGAACAGAACTACAGGAAAATGAGGAATATTATTATTTGTTTATTTTGATTTTGGTACTGCAACCCTGCTGGTTTTTCCCATTACCATTATTGGTAGTGGGACGATTAAATTAATAAAGCTGTCCAGTTTTGGAAAATAAATAATTGCTTGGACTTGTTATTTTGACTCACAGCACTCACCTTACTGACAGTTTCACAATCAACACTTTTCCTAGAGTTTAATTGAACAGCTCAAAAAAAGGGACATCACGTGATCAAAAATAAAAACCGAAAATGAAAAGCCCTACCTATGGCTCAGGACATAGGTGACTACAGCTGGTTTTTCCTATCTTACTAATTATCAATACAATTTAGCGCTTTAGCTGTTACTGCATTCAACTGCAATAAACTATTTTACAAGATTACCGTAGTTAATTGTTTACCATATTTAATTACATACATTTTTGCACATGCTTTATCTCTCTAGCATATTAAAACTAAGTTCCGCCAATACATTTTACTCTCCTATGATTGAAATACATTTTCATCCTACAAAGTAAATTTCAAAAACAGTAATATAAAAAAAAAAAAAACATACTCTTCTAAAATAATTGGTACAATTTATAAAGCTGTAAAACTTACATTTATTATATCTAAGCATCGCTTTTATAACGACAATGAAGTATATATAAATTATCTAAACAACAGCAGATCTTAATACTAGCATTAACTTGCTCTATAATGGACTTCCTAATTTCATTAATGAAATAAAGATGAATTGTCTGTGACACAACCTAGATACCTCCTGTTGTCAGGGAATTATGTAAATTCCGTTTTTATTATTTGAGCTTATAATTACACAGTCAGTGAGTACACCCTCACACATCGCTTTGTAAATTATATTAAAGTGTTATAAAACAATGTTAATAACAGTTATTATGCTAGTCTGTTTGTGTATCCATGTTGTAGATTTTGGGCGGCAGAGAAATTCAGATTACCAAACACTCTGTATCCATGATTCAATACTAGACCAATGTTGTACTGTGATGCAACTTTCCTGTCTAGTGCCTTCAGATGATCTTTAATTAATGGCACCCTAGAAATTTATTATTGTATTGTAGCCACTCCCTGTAGGCAAACATCAGCAAACCGGTGCAGTGCACCCCATTCTGGTGAATGGGAAATTAGGTTTATCTGCCCTTTCTGTAAACCATCTTTTCAGTTAAAAAGCATGCCTGAGAAGAGGCGCTGAAGTTTTCACTTGTTAAGAGAGAAATCCAGCTGCATCATCAGGGCAGATTAAAAGAACATTTAAAAATGTAAATGAGAAAATAGAACAGAATTTTTTTTTTAAACAGATACTGGTAGGAGAAAATAAAAGACAAATGTAGGAGGGGTGGAGAGGTCTTGTGGTGTAAATTATCAATGGTTAGATATTGCTTCCTTTTAATAAAACAAATCCCACGTCAATCAGAAGTTATAATTTCAATGATAAGAAACCTAAACATGACATACTGTGAAAAAAGAGGTTGTAGCAATCTGTATTGAACAGCAAAATCCTGTTTTGATTTTATTGGATCATCACTGGAATCCAGAGATGCAGTAGTTTGTCAAACATCCAGTATGGAATGCTAGAATTCTAGGTTTTCGTTAACTGTAACATCGGTGTTCCCTTCATGTCATAACACGTGCTACATTTGATAGCATTCTGCATTATTTATGGCTCATGTCCATGTGATCTTGAGGTGTATGAATTCATGACTTCATTTATTCACTACCAAAGTTTAGTAATTGTGTATGTACTGGAAACACGTTGTTCTTGTATATAAGCTCACTAAATACACTTCAAGAGGAACCTCAGAACTATCAATAGCAAGGTTTACATGGAGATTAAACATCTGTGATGCAATTTTAAAGACTTTTTGTTGAACTAAATTATTTTTATCCACCTGTTTTACATGACAAAACTGTCATTTTTGATAGCATATAGTTTTCTATCGCATGCTATGATAATATGCAAATGTGAGGGCTATGTTATCTTATCTTGTCATGGCTCTAAAAAGAGATTTATTTGTGTATTGTAGCATGAGAATGTGGAATGACATTCCACTTGCGGCAGGTTCCTTTGGGACCCACAGGGTGTGCTGCATTGGCCTTAGATATGAATGTTATGCAGATATTCAACTACAAGGACAAAATACGTTCTTTTAAAAGGAAAACAGAAGTACAGCTTTTGAAATTCAAATACAGTATCTGTGCTTTAGCATCTGGTTTAGACATTAATTATTTAGAAGAACACATATACAGGTCGCTCACAATGACATACTGTGCTATGTACCTTTTTATTTTGTCATAGTTCAATTCAAGTGTGCTACAAAAAATACAATAGGCATCGCGGTGTGTGTGAGCTCTTAAACTGAACAAAACATATAGCAACAGGCACCTATAGCAACAGTAGAACTTAAACGTTCCACAAGCTGAAAAGTAAACTGTTAAATGAAAGTGAAGTACCTGGGATATTTTGTTTTCCACTAGATTATGTGCTCAAGTACAAAGAAGAACATGTTGTGCACCTTTCCGAAATGTTACATTTTCTGTACATAGTCTGCACAAGGTGAGCATTATATGTTATCATGAAAAAGAAGATTTACCATCTATTTTGTGATTCATTTGTAAACTTAATTTAAGATTGTGAATTTTTTCATGCAGAATGTGAATTTATTATACAATGTACAACTTATATATACATTGCTGATTTACGATTATTTGGCATGTGGGTAAAAATCGGATGGCAAAGATTAAAAAAATAAAAATAATAATTAAATCCCACTAGTCATTTCCCTCATTCAGGGGGATATTTTGCCACAGCTTATTATATTCAACTCTTTTAATGTGCATTTTTGCAATTAAGTGGCATACCGATATAATCGTTAACCCTTTTTATCAAGTGATCCGTGACCCTTTGAAATGACCACGATACATAGAAGGACAATGCGGTCAAGCCAACACCTTCAGATACAGTGGTACGCACGGCCCCTTTTCATAGGTAATGCAAGGTCCTCCCGCAGTCTGACAGAGGCTGATGAAATGCCCCATCCAGACGCAATCGAGTTTTTAGATCGTCATCTGGTAAATCTAAGAAATTAACTCTGGTCCTGTACACTCTCTATATCATCGGTGCCACAGCCGGGCTCTGTCAATCTCATGCTCTCACTCAAGCTCCAAAATGTAATTTGCTGAGACAGGAACTGCTGCCACACCCAGCAAATCCATACTGTAGTTTTGTTTATTTATTTATTTTTTTAACACCAAAGAACTTAAATACTGTTTCAGGGTGAGATACTTTTTTTGTTAATTAAAACCCTCCCTTTCTAAATGCAAATTGACTCCCGATAAATCATGACAATTAACACAGATTTTCTTTTAAATTCCTACATAAACAAAAGAAATCAAGCAAAGCTTCTTAACATTATTTCCTAAACCAACATAATTTTGAAAATAACGACCTGAAAATGCCACATACAGATTTGTTGATTAACATTACTGTTCTATTTTTACAACCTTTTGGAAATCCTGCCCATTAAACCATGAAAACATATTGTCGAGTGGGATTTTCATGACAAATCATCAAAGCTTGATAATATCATTAGGAACTTGATTTTCATGCTACATGTAAACATCACCAGTGCAAATAATTAGATATAATTAAACTACTTCATAGAAGACTGCATGCTGTGCCCACGATGTTGCCCCACAATTAGATAGCTAAAGACTGTAGTAAACCTTTCAAAACTGACACTGGCATAACCATTGTTGAAATCATTATGAAGTTTTATTCATAATGATTGCAAGTAAATACTTTTTAGCTTCCTTTTGTTGGGATAAAGCAAGCCCCTTGTAGAATACATGCAGTTACCAGATCTTTAGTGGTTATAGAAATGAAAATAATTTTCTACATTCTCATGGTACTCATTATGCAAGACACACTTCATTTATTTTTACGATGGCCCTATCTAATTTATAACAAAGGAATCTATTACTTTAATATACATTCATATTTCTTATGTGTTTTGAGATTGGAAATGAGATACTAAATATACACAATAATTGACTACTGGTAAGAAATGAATTATTCCTTAATTCAAATGTTCAAAATGCCAAAGTAATAACAGTAAAAAAAAAATAATAATTATGCCGATGGATTGCTATGTTTTTTATACTGCTGTTTACATTATATAAGCAACTGCCAAATAACAACTTTCATACAAGTGTTGAGACTTCAAGCCTTCTAGGCATTTTCAGATTTAATTAACACTACAGAATGAATATTTATTCAATTTTGGAATCCGTCTTGCATTCATTCAAATTCAGCAACAGAATATTTGGGCCAATTATTTATTTATAAAGGCTTATTACTGTTTTGTTGATGAAATGTAAGTGTGAAGAGTATCAAAAACAAATGCTAAACAAGGCATTTTCAGTAAAATACAGGTCACAATCAGAAATCAATTTGGACAGTGTTTGGTCCCACCTGGCTCAGATTAGTGAGAGTCTACTCTATGAGTTTCTAGACATCTTTATGGAATATTCAGAAATTAGGCACACATAGCCATATTTATGAAGGCTAGTGACTCCAGGTGGTTTTAGTTGGATAAAGCTTATCACAATTCATATAAGGCAGTCAAGCGAGGTGTATAATTTGATTTAAAAAACTAAAGCGATGCTGCAATTTACCCTCCTGTAAGATACTGCAGTACCTGCAGGGTCCCATTTCTACTATAGCTGTTTAACAAGAAAAAGCAGCATGCACTTGGCTAACCGACTACAGTGCAATTGAGATGCCAAGGCTAGTTTTTAGTGTGGTCTTGCTTGTGTGCGGTTTTACAGATGGGTGAAAATGATTGCCCAAAGGATTACACAAAAACGTCAGCATCCAAAATACTTTTTTAAAAGCAGCAACTCCAGGCTCTAATGCCACAGCGGTCATCTATAGTTTTTTTTTTTTTTTTTAATGCTTTTGACAGACAGCTGAGTCAAGAGATTTTAACATCATGTCTAGATGTTAATGAGGAAAACATTCATTTCTAGGTATTCTTTAAAGGCAATTCTATTCACTATTCCACAAGTAATACACCAAAAAAATGTGGTGCAGCTGAGGTTGAATGTTTGTACTTCATGTATTTATTATTTAAAATATTTTAGCACAAAAGACTCATTGAGATGCAGCATCTTGTTTCCAAGAGAATCCTAGAGGAGAACATCATTAGCAAGTTCAAAGAGATTGGAAAACACACACACACACACACACACACACACACACACACACACAAAAAAAAGTCGAGGGCCTACTCAATTGTGTTACAGTCTTTTTCATACTGCAAAGGCCAGACAATTGTCATTTCTGTATAGCAATCACAGTTTCTGGTCTACTTGTGATACCAATTGATCAGTATAATATATAATTGGTTATAGAGCCACACACGTGACACCTAACTATAAATCCCAATTCAACAACTCATTAACTAAATGTGAAACCCCAGGGACCTGTCTCAGCACATCATTAGTCCTCAGTCGATTTAACTTGTCATTTGGGTACAAAAAGACTCCACTAGATGTAAAAATAAAAAAAGGAATATACTGGTGCACAATGAAAATGCAACAGTCTTAAGTTTTACATCAATTGGGTACATACATAATGTTATTTACATTTTAAATAGTGAGCAGATAGGTTTGTTGATTGATTGAGTAGTATTGTTTTTGGGATAACAAAATACTGAGCTCAAGTCATGTGATTTCTTTAAAACTGCATGTGCTCAGTGTTTGGTATTTGAGTTGAGTTAAAATTGCCAAAATCATGAGTTGATTAAGAATCTGAATAAATAGCCATTCGAAAAGACATTAATTTAATTAACGCAAGAGCAGCGAAAGATATGACTATGCCTCGCTTGAGTAATGAAAATTGCCTGGTTGCTGTTGGCATGATTGAAGTTGGGCTGTCTGTGAGAGAAATTGCCTGGAGAATGAGATGTTCTGCTTCAACAATCAGCAGACTAGACCAGAGAAACCAGGAAACTAGCTCTGTGAGGGACAGGCAACGTCCTGGAAGGTAGAGGGTCACCACACCCGCCCAGGACCATCACATCTGACTGATCCATCTGCATAATCGTTTTCAGACTGCAGTGGCTGCAGCACGAGAAATTCCAGGAAGAAATAACCCAAGCATCAGCAGAATGACTGTAGCTCACCATCTGCATGTAAATGATTTGCATGCTCAGAGGCTGTTCAGGGGTAACATGTTGACAGCTGAGAGACGAAATTGCCATCTTCTGTGGGCCAGAGAACACCTGAGGTGGCAGCAGAGAGAGTGGTGGAGTATTTTATTCACTGATGAATAATGTTTTGCCCTTGACTGACCTGAAGGAAGACAATGTGTGTGGAGATGTCATGGAGACCGTTACGCTGACTGTTGTGTTGTTCAAGCCAGCTAGTGGGGTGGTGGAGGTGTGATGATGTGGGGAGGAATCTCTAACATGAGAATGCCTTTGGTGCAGATTGAAGGTAACCTTACTGCTCAGCAATACATTGATAAAGTCCTTGAGGCAACAGATTTTCCTTTCCTGCAAGCCAATCCGGAAGTGTCGGTTTTCCAGCAGGACAATGCAAGACCACACAGTGCTAGGATTACAGTTGCACGATTTCAAGAAAACAATGTTGAGGTCTTGCCATGGCCAGCTTTTTCTCCTGACCACGACCAGCCAACCTTCGCCAGCTGGCTGTAGCAGCACAGGAAGAGCGGCAGAACATCCCACACCAGTCAATCCAGAGTCTGATCAGGTCTATGCGTCAACGCTGCCAGGATTGTGTTAATGTTCAAAGGTCATACCCTATACTAACTTTGTAATGTTTTCATTTTGTCAGTGTGTCACGTTTTTTGTTTGATATCTATGTTTAAAATATTTGATTAAATCCATTAGACCTGAATGTTGCGTTTTCATCGCGATATATATAAACTGCCTACTGCTTAATGTTGAAACCTTTGATGGCTGGTTAAAGCCTATTAGAGTGCTGGGGTTTCCATGATCAATGTTAGTTTTCTTATTTACAAAAAGTGTTTTTCCCCATATCTCGCTTGTGATTGACAGATTTTTACATGTACCATTGAGCAACATTTACAGCAAAGATTGGTAACAAACACAGTGAAATCCTAGACGGATGTCCCCAAAGGATGTAGGCCTCATCAGGTTGATTCTTCTGCTGTCTGATGTTTGTCAGATCCAAGGCATGTCATTGTCGATGTAATGTAAGTGAAGCAGCTAAAAAAAACCCTGTTCCAGCTTTGCACTGGAGGTAACAGCTCTGGATTGACGATAAAGTTGCAGAATTGTAATTCTATCTTCAGTTTCAAACAACATAATATTGGATATTGTGCTTTGCATTTTAGTAATTTCTGTCCATTACTAAATTCTGTCCATTTATCACACCTTATGTCATATTTCCAGGAATAACAGCAGGAACCCCTTTCTAACGTAATAGATTTAATACATAGAAATGTATAATATTTTATGTGAACGTAAAAACTTGTATAACCGTACCTTTTGATTCACAAAACGAAACATGTTTTATTTTTACACAGTACATATACTAATGCACAAAAGAAACGCAACACTCAGGTCTAATGGTTTTAATCAAATATTTTAAACATAGATATCAAACAAAATCACAGAAAATTTGAACAAAAACAGAGATCAAGGAATCATAACTTTTCAGTATGAAACATGACACTCATTCTGCACCACATTCGTTCTTCTGTTAAAGGAGATTCCTGCCAACATCATCACACCACCGGATGGCTTGAACAACACAACAGTCAGCATAACGCTCACCACAATGTGGTGACCCTCTGCCTTCCAGGACGTGGCCTGCCACTCACAGAGCTAGTTTCATGGTTACTCTGGACTAGTCTGCTGATTGTTGAAGCAGAACATCTCATTCTCTGGGCAACTTCTCTCAGAGAAAGGCCGCCTTCAATCATACCAATAGCAACCAGGTGATCTGCATTACTCAAGCGTGGCACGGTCGTATCTTTCACTGTTCTTGCGTTAATTAAAATCATGTCTTTTGTCTTTTCGAATGACTCTTTATAGAGAGTCTTAATCAACTAATTTGGGCAATTTTAACTCGATTCAAATACCAAACACTGAGCACCTACCTTTTTATGAAATCACATGACTCAAGCTCAGTATTTTGTTATCCCAAGGAACAATACTACTCAAACAATCAACAAACCTATCTGCTTACTATTTAAAATATAAATAACATTATGTATGTGCCCAATAAGCTATTGATGTAAAACTTAGACTGTTGTGTTTTCATTGTGCATCATTGTATATATATATATATATATTTTATTATTATTTATTTTTATTTTTTTTACAGTGCCTATAGAAAGTCTACACCCCCTTTCAAAATGTTCACCTTTTTTTGCTTTATAGTCTGGAATTAAAATGCATTAAAACATTTTTTTTCATTTATCTACACATCATACCTTACAACTTCCAAGTGAAAAAAAAATTCTAGAAATCTGTGGAAAATTATTTAAAAATCAAAACTGAAATAGCTTGGTTGGATAAGTGTCCATCCACCTTGTAATAGCAATCCTAAATAGAAAGTCTAAATCCCCTTGAATGTTTTTTCACATTTTGTTGTGTCAGTGCCTCAGAGTTTCATACATTTAAATGAGGATTTTTTTTCCACTTATCTACACACCATACTCCACACTGTTAAAGGGAAAAAAGTTTTTTATTGAGAAAAAAAATATATATTAAAAATACAAAACTGGAGGATCTCCACCCCCTGAGTTAAAACTTGGTGAAAGCACCTTTGGCAGCAATTACAGCTGTGAATCTGTTGGGATAGGTCTTTATCAACTTTGCTCACCTAGATTTGACAATATTTGACCATTCTTCTTTACAAAACTGTTCGAGCTCTTTCAAGTTCCTTGGGTAGCGTTGATGGACAGCAATCTTCAAGTCATGCCACAAATTGTTGATTGGATTTAGCTTCTTTTGAAAGCGCCTTGGTGTTCATGGTTGAGTCTTTGCTTTGAAATGCACTACCCAGCAGAGGGAACCTACAGAAACTGCTGACTTTATCTTGAAATCATGTGAATCACTACAATTTAACAAAGGTGGAGGCAACTTAACTTGGTGTGTGATTTTGAAGGTGATTGCTTACACCTACTTTTGTTATTATAAGGGGGGGTGGACACTTATCCAACCAAGCTATTTCAGTTTTTATTTTTCATTAATTTTCTACACATTTTTAGAATATTTTTTTTCACTTGGAAGTTGTGGGGTACGATGTGTAGATAAAGGAAAACATATGTTAATGCATTTTAATTCCACGCTATAAGGTGAAAATTTTGAAAGGGGGTGAAGACTTTCTATAGGCACTGTATTTATATAATTTTATATAATACTGTATATATTTGTTTGGTGTTGCATAGTTTTGAATCTTTTAATATATATATATATATATATATATATATATATATATATATTTTTTTTTTTCCCCCCCTCATTCTATAATTTTTTTCATATTTAAAATTTTATTACATAATCTAAAACTGTGCAGGAAAGCCAACTGAACACTAACAATGTAGAAGACTGTCAAGTGTCTTAGTGGATCAGATCATTTGTTTTTCTGACTGTATATACTACTTGACTTGTAACTTGCTTGAGGCATTGCTGTCACCTAAAAGCAGAGTGCATGAGAAATATGCTCAGGGTTACAGATGCACAGATATTCTTCCGAACTTCAACTCTAAATATTGCAAGGACAGAGAAGCTGAATGTGGTTCTTTTAAAAATGTCATATTTAATAAGCAAACCCATAGGGCGTAAAATAGCATGAAATGTTTATTTTTTCCTAACACTAGCAAGTCTGCTAAAAAATGAGGTAGATGCTAACAGATTCCAATCCCTCTAGAAGAGCTTGGGGTAATACAAGTTAGAATAAAGAGTGGGGAGTTAACTACTGTGACTATCTACAGATAGGCAAATCAAGGCTGTAGCTAGTTCAAACATTGAATGTCTTAACTCATGTTTGAGAATAGATCTAGACACTTTAACATAACATGTGGCAGTGGGGTCTCTTCAATTGATTTAAACAGTGGACACCACTGCTGGTGAAATCATTCAAATATGAACCTTCCTGTATTTTGTTTCTTCATATTTCTAAAGACAAAACGAGACTAACATGCACAGTTGGATGGTTGACTTCCATAACCTTCATTAACATAGAGATCGTCTGCCATTTCAGTCAATTAAGTATGTTATAAGTGTAGAGAAATATTCAGTCATATTTTCCACTCTTAGACTTGGCTAGAGTCATAACCATTTAAATGAAAAAAAAACATTTCAATGTTACTGGCTATAACAATGTAAAAGGTATGAATGTAAGTGACATTTAATTTAAAAAACACGTTTGTTAATTAACTTACATTAAGTCTACGAAATTATACTTATATTGTCATTCGCGTAATAGTATAAAAAATACTATAATAGTATAAAACATGAAAAAAGACTATTAATCTTTTAAACATATTCAATTTTAAACCTGTTCTATGGTACAATATAGGACAACAGTTTGCCAAAATAGGTTGAACTGTAACAGAAGTAATCTATTTAAAATAAATTGGTAATCTGAAGCTACTGTACTATGTTTCATGTTAACAATTTTTCCAATTTAATTTTAATGGCCTTAGGATAAGTGAATGTAAGGTTAGAACCCCATGGGTTAGCCATTTATACTACAAAATCCTTTTTTTAAATCCCATCTGTGGAGCAATGTTCAGTGTATATAATGGTACACCAACAAAATTCCATTTCAAAGAAAGGATTACATTACAATACCTCAGGTCATATTTAGAAAGCGTCAATCTTGTACATGGCTGGCCAACCAAGGTAAGATCCCAATCACTCTCACAATCCATTACATCTTTGGTAGGATTCACAGTGCAAGTGTTAGAATTGTATTGATTTTAGCTGACTAGGTCCATCAGGGATCTGTCAAACAAAGTGATGTGTGTTGATTTCAAAGATAAAAACGCAATTTCGGAAGACCATGTGGTATTATTGCACAGTAAGTTATGTAAAATGCAATTTAAACAGTGTGTGTTTGACTTAGGGAACTGGATTCTAGGTAAAAGCTATTTCTCTTGTTTTGCTTTTTTTTTTTGTTTGTTTGGAGATGTTAAACTAAAGCCTCATTTCTTAATTCTACAAAAAGATTAAAAAATAAATGTATTTATATTCCTTAAACACTGCACAACTCTAACCTAATTATTCATCTTTATCAAAACCTGAAAAAAAAATTTTGTAAAGATGTATGAGCGACACCAAGGCAATGCAAAACACCACCTTGACACTCACTAAAATAAGCATTTTTTAAACTCATTGTAAGATCTGAAAATGTTCTGAGATTCAATTTTGAACACCCACACTGCAATTAAATCAAAAAGAAAACTTGAGAAGCTGAGCAGGATTATTTACACTAGACCTTATTCACTGATGTGTCAGTCCCAAAATGTCTTATTAAGAATAATGTTAGGGATTTTCTGTATGTTAGCATGAAAAATCAAAGGTTTTCAAAATTCAGAGCATGTGCTAGTTTTTGTAGTTTGCACATTATTAACTCAATTGGAATTTCAAAGTGATTGATCATCATTTTAGCACTGATTAATGGCTTTTATTTGCTCCATTCTAAATGCTGGTGATCTATAGTGGCAGCCACTGCAATAGTAACATCTTTAATTTAGAAACAACATAATTAAAAGACAATAAATAGTTCAGCAAGCAACAATACTCCAGAATGCATCTATAAAACCAGCTCATTGCACAGCAGACACATTCTTGGCATGTTTTCGTCTTTCTAAGCTAGAGAATTAGAGAGAGAACTGATTGTACAATACACAAATATGTGATTTTAAAAGATTATTGCATATATATATATATATATATATATATATATATATATATATATATATATATATATATATATATAGTTCAGTTTTTTGTTGTCTCTTCTACAGAATAAAAAAAAACTGAAGAAATTTCAAAGACAAGGCAAATCTAATTTTTCAAAAAAGAACACATGATAAATCACTTTGATTCTAAGAAAACATGTACAAAAAGAAAATTAGTTCTGAAAAGATTTTTCAAAAACAAAACACTGATACAGCCCACAATCCTCTGTTTAGAGTCTTCAGAGATAAACTTACCAAACCAAAGAGGTTCAAAACTATATATTTGTCCTTGAGAAGAATGGGTTACTCATGAGCAGGCATCAGCTGAACACTAGAGCACTGAAGACAGATTCATTGAAATGTCCGTCCCATTTAAATTGTAATGTGCATTTGCTAAGGTCAATTTACTGACTTAAGGCTCCATAGTTAAAGTCATAAGTGATCAGGTGACACTTAAATGTATAAATTGGAGGCGACAGTTGCTTTTTTATTTATTAATTTTAAAGCCAACAAATGTAAAAGAAACAGAAACAATTTGCAAGATTTTGAAGAGGTGTGGTTAAAAAGTAAGGCAGAGCTTACAGTTGTTTGCATATGTTTGGTATTGCACCCATACATTCATCTTTTAACAGTCAAATTTAACCTCAAGTGGAGACTGTTATGTGTAATATATTTTTGCACCAGTGGAACAATAACCAGTGTCATAATTTCCCACTTTATAGTAGTCAAACACAAGCCATAGAAATATATATATATATATAGTGGTTAATAAATTGTGAGTTTATTTTTTAAAAAAAAGCTTTCCATATAGCTATGCTTGACAGACTGTATATGTGTAGATAGCTGCAAAGACCATTTGGTGCAAGGCAGACACCCTGCACATGTCATTATGTATATATGTTATGTGGTTTTGGCAGTGACGATTTGAAAATCAATGCCTTTAACGTAAATGACTGCACACTTCTCATCCAATTTGACAGGCCAACAACAAGGTTTCAGTTTGAATAATAAAAAAAAAAAAACTAACCTAATTGAAGGGGGAGGGAAAGCTGTGTGGAATGTAGTCAGTTTAAATTGAATAATCGATCTTCAGCACAGGGTTGTGAACTGAATAAAATCTGCTTTTTGTTGCACCTGCTTGCCTGCCCACCATTGCAGTTCCTCTACCATGCTTGCTTTCATTCAGTTAATGATGCAAAAGTATTAGCAAAAACTGCAGTCATGGCTATCAGCATTTAATACTGCGCAACAAATTTTAATCTAGACCAATAAACTGAAGTGTGAAACAATAACGGCCAAACTAGGCATGTCAAGTAAAAATATTTGCATTTGAAGAGCAACAGAAAACATACACTGTATAGCATACTGTATGCCATACACCTCCAAGCAAAACACTTCAAAGTTGAAAAGAAAGAGGTCATTATAATATAATGTAATGTGTGTGTGTGTGTGTATATATATATATATATATATATATATATATATATATATATATATATATATATATATATATATATATATATATATATATAAACATGTATTAATATAAATACAATGGTCACTGGAGAATGCTACACAGGTGAAACATTACATTTTTTATTTTTTAATAAAGACATATTCACAAATATAGCATACACAAATATATTTAACTTTTATTTCTTGACAAATTCTTCGTCAAATTAATTTTTTCTCAACATTAACATGTAATAGTACATTTACATATACCTCGAGGTTTCCAACCACCAGTGTAATATGAAAAACCACATGGTTTACCGCTTTCAGTTACTGCTCCCAGTGTAACCACACTTCAATACATTTACACAAAGCCTAAATATGTGGGATGTTGCTTGATGATGTGCATCCATAAATTATTAAGGTGATTGACCCCTGTATAATAACTCTGACCTTCTAATGTTATAGTGCTTTAAATCAAAGTGTAGTGGTTTTATGTTACACACATTTCATTTCTATACATGTGTTGAATCTTTATACTGTAGCTTCTGGGGAATATTCCAGTGGAGGAGCAACACAATTGAAAATACTCTGTTTTTCTTTTTTCCTGAAACAAATGTCATGTATTCTGTTTTGTTTCCATCTTCATTATTCTTAGGCGCTGAAGTATTTATTTATTTATTTTTGCCAATATTTTAATGGCTTTCCTTTCTTTTCCCTTATTATCAATAACAGTTTTGAGCATGCCTGCAGGGACCTAAAATACACTATGAAAAATTGCGAAAGGGTTGATGGATAAATATTTTATTAGTCATGTATCATTCAAAGCATTGAAAGCAATCCTTATTCACAGCAATTCAAGGCTCCATGAAATGTATGCCTAGGTTTCCAAACTTGACATGAGCTACAAAAGTAGACCCAAGCCTTTTCTTGATTTAACATATGAACTTGTTAGAAATAGCTCTAATATAAAACTTGACATCCATTCTTTAGCAAACTAGTGTTTGCTTCAATAAAATCTATAAACACCTACAACAAGCCCTGACTGGGTTGCTCAGTGAACCTCAATTAACTAAATTGACCAATCATTGACCAGGTTTTCTTCACATGGCTCGCATGGCTTGAGTGAAGGGAAGCAGCTGAATAAAGTTCACTTAGTAATCGGACAAGGGACACCTATTTTCCACATTATATAGCTACATGACTTCACATGTTTAAAAATGTACAGTATAACCAGTGTTCATTGAGCATCATGTTTATTATATACACCCTTACATTTTACCTTATATTTCCAGACAGCCCAAGTTGGAGCAATTGTTTTTCTGGAAAACCAGAGCAGGGCTGGTAGGGGTGGTGTACAGTGTGGACAGCCAAAGAAAATGTTTCAATTTGTGAGCTCCAAGGGTAAGTTTCTAGAGAGTTGGCAAATATGCAGTTATAGAAATGTATTTGCCTACAATTCATAGAAACAAAACAAATTTTATATATATATATATATATATATATATATATATATATATATATATATATATATATATATATATATATATATATCATATATATCAACAAATAGAAGATCTGCATTTTCTCCACAGCAGTCCAATCATAAGTGAGAGGAGGCGGGACAGAAACAGTTGAAGTTTAACCAAGGGAAAAGTCAAAGATCTTACCCTTGTTTTGCAGCTGTCCAATCATTAGTGAGTACAGGTGGGACATAAATATGCTAGGGTGCGCAGTGTAAAAATAGCTGAATTTCGCATGATATTTCTAATACTATAGAGACTGTTATTGAGAATTATATTGAGAACTTTGAAGTAATATTTAGTCACTTACAACAACATCTCATCCAAAAGACATATTCCTTCCATCCAAATTTATTATTTTTCATATCAGAGTGTTCCTAAGAGTCATTGTCATTTCCATTATCAGTGAAAAACCCCTGAGAAATTAAGCTGGTTCTATCGAAGGACCAATTACTTTGGCTGTATAGGTCTTCCATTCAAAAGGAACCAGTACCTTATACAAGAGAGAAGGGGTTTGAGGGTCACTTGTTAGGATTGTATGATTGTAAAACCAGACCTTTTTTTTTTATATACGTAGTTAGTAGTTAATCTGAATTCAGTTTGGCAACCCTGTTCAGTACACATGGAATTTCAAAGACCTTGTGGAGAAATTGTCAGCTGTCTGATAATAAAGGCATGCCTGATGATTAAACAATAACTTTGAAATCTTATTATGATAACTGCAGCTGGTGCAAGAATTGAAATTCAGGAGCATTTATACATTTACATGTCAATCCTAAATTTAAACAATGTCAATATATTGTACCACAGGATTAGATGTCTGTCTTTATGTTATGTAGTAGTGTGTAGAAGTTTAGCATAGACTAATAAATATAAATAAGAGGAAGAATAATTAACCCAAAAAGCTAATGTTTAAAACCTTAAAAAAAATGTTGGACTAACATAAATATTAAATTGTAAAATTGATGACTATTTGGATTTATAAAACAAAAAAAGTAAAACTGAATTGAAAGACACTGCACTGCAAGAAAAAACAATCAAAATGTATCCTTTGTTAAGATTTAAAAAAAAACTGTAATATTACAGGATGACATATTATTGCTGTTGTTTTCAATACAATGCATAATAAAACAGTAAAATCTTTGAGTGCAAATTAAAAGACTCGTAGTCTTAAGTGGTTTACAAGACACACAAAATAGTTAATGACTGTATACACTACATTTGAAACAGCAACAATAAAACAACTAAAGAAACTGTTAAGATGGGGAGACCGCATTCCCAGAGCCAGCATTGTAGCCGTTGTGTGTGCTGATGCACTGGGGAGGCAAAATGAGCTGATCCCTGGAGCCAGCATTACACTTCAGCAATCAACACCAGACAGAAGGATATCTACATCATCAGATGGAAAACAACGCAAATGGATGGAGATGCAGATGGATCACACTAGTTTACTGCAAAGCTACATCTTAGTTGGTGCTTATCTTGGCAAGAGCCGAGTTCAAATCATCATGAAGTTCAACATCTACCCTCAAGTAATGGAAATTATTGAAAGCAATAGCTGCTGTTTATCTTTACCCACATAGATTCCAAAAACACAGAAATATCAACACAAAACAAAAGTATATGTCGTTTGCTTTTGTTTTGTTTTTGAAAACTTAAAACTAAATTTGTTTCATAGACATGTGCACATGGACTGAAAGAACAACGTTTTCCCCAAACAAATATAAATTATGAAAGGCCAAGAGAGATAGAAATGAACATTGCTAAGGGGGCTAAAACCAATTCCAAAAAGTTTTCCCAATATTATAACAACAAAAGAACATTCAAGGAGGAAGTAAAATATCTAAGCGATACAAATGGCAAAATCATAGATGAAGAGAACAAAATAGCAAATATATTAAGTGATTACTTTTTTACAAAGGAAAATATGGACAACATGCCCCATTTCTGGTGGAGGAATATGTCTCTCTTTTCTCTCTTCGTTATTTTTATTTTATTATTTTGTTAGCTGCAAAAAGCAGAGGAAAAACACAGACAGCAGATGCTATTAGTTAGAAAAAGCAGACCTAAGTCAGAATGCGATGTAGGCTCTTAAAAGAAAGATTTTCAGTTGTGCCACGTTTCAAGCTCAGAAGCCAGGTTTCCGATTCCAGGGAAGTGGCAAGCCGACTTTCATCAATAAATTGCAGGGGAACTAACAGAAAACTCTAAGTGATAGCTCTTTCACAAATAATCAATCATGCAACTGGAGAGGTTAGTTATACCTATCGGATTGTGAGAGGCAAAAGAGAATGTGATCTCCACAGAGTGACTACTTATTCCCTTGGTAGGCAGGAGTGAGGACATCACTCCCTGGAGGGGCCTATAGGCAGCTCTGACATAAAATGCTCAGTAAATACCTGACCTGTGGCAAGCATATTCCAAAAGTATTGTTGTTGGTTGTCTTGAAATTGAAGGGGAACTGAAGTTATTCTCTGAATTAGACATCCAAATGTAGTGCCTCTGTAGTTGCCATTTCTGTAATTGTGAGGATAGAACGCCATACATTAACATGAAGGTACATTTCCAGATCATAATTTTGTCGTTCATACGTGTCAATAATGTAACAGTAGAGTGAATACAGTGTAGCTACAGTGTTAGCTGTGGTCTGATTTATTGTTTACCTTACACCCACAATCAGGGGGAGTAGGCATATTTTGATCAGGTGGTGCTGCTATGGATGGGCAGTGAGTTATTTTAGTGTCTCCGTGGCAAACAGCTGTAATCACACACACACACACACACACACACACACACACACACACACACACACACACACACACACACACACATACATACACACACACACACTTAAAGTTATTTCTTCATCATCTTGACTCACTGATCTATACATGTAACATTTATTCTTATTTGAATAGTCTGTTTTAAGCTTGCTATAGATCTGCTTGGTTTTGTTTAATAGCTTTAAGTTTCCATTTCCCTTGCTTAAAGCAGATTACATTACTCTTCATTAGACAACCAATAGGCTTTTAATTTGCTCATCGATATCATTCTCTACTGAATAATTGAAAAGATTCTATTTAAGTTCACTTAAAAGTGTCCCCAGCTACGTCCCTCTGTTATTCTTTAAACTAGCATCACATCTAATTTATTTCTTAGGAACACATTTAATTTATAATCATATAACAAAAGAGTACCTGTATACACAATGGCATCAAAAATAGCAAGGCTGTTTAGTGCTATACCTCATATTGTAATGAAGTAGGAGCCGAGGGCTTCTGGATGCAGGCCAGAGGGCTGCTTGGGCAACTTTGGCACCAGCACTATCAAAGAGTGTGATTTACCACTGTATTAAAGAGCCATGCTCTCTTGTGGAGCAATTAGAAAGTTTCTTATATTGCACCACCTCACTTGGTCAATCACATACCTATACATTACCGTCAAAACCCCAGCCGGGACGCTCCATAATTTAATTATGTATAAGGACATACTTTTTCATTATTATAGAACATCATTGTTGTCAAAAAGTCCAACCATCTGAAAAAAAGTTTATACAAGACTTCATCTTCAATATCCACTTGTTCCTACAATATATATATAATATATATTTCTATCAATTTCATTACATCTTTGCACAATTAGAATATATTTGTTTAAATGAATATTTTAAAGCTGCTATAAGGATAGCAACATCATAATACAAATAGAGGTGTGTGGCAATGTTGCCCCGCCCCTGTGTGTATTTCGGTGTTGTATGTTACGTGAAGTGTGTTAATGTTGGTATATAGTCATTGGTACACAGGATATAAATGGGTCTGTGTAACTTTTTTAAAGTGGTTTAAAATGCATTTGTGTATTTAGGCACGAGAATTGCACAGTACTTCACGTACAGGTAAAATGTAATAATATGCGAGCACAGGGAATTGCACTTTATTAATTCACGTGCAGTTGTACCGAGACTCCAATTGAATGATTGATTAGCAATTGAGTCTCGGTACAGGTGCATAAAAGCAGCATGTTTTCACTCACTCGGGGTTGTGTGTCCGGTGAGTGGAGAACGGGATTGGAGACGGAGATTATAATAATCAAAGTAAATAATAGTAGCTCACCGTGTTTGTCTGTGTAGTTTGTTTTTGTTTGTCTCTTTGTTTTGGCTGCCAGTGCCGTGTCCTGGGTTTTGTTTGTCTTTACAACCTTTTATTTTCTGTCTGTTCAATTATTAAATGCTGAGCAAAAGCAATCGCTCAGCTTCACCAAACTGCACCTCTTTGTTGTTTATATGTTTGTTCCTGGTTCTGCCTGACGTCACCCACTACAGCCGTTTTTGTGACAGGGTATAATAAGTGCAATTGTCAATAAAGGATAAATAAGATAGCAGAGATGGGATGAGCATGTTTAATCATGAAGTTCAAAAGGTATTGATTTTGTGCTTGAAAAGTCTTGATTCATACAGTAATTGGTTATTATTTATTTTTGTTGTTATGTTACTGTCCCCTTACCTGTTTTTGAAATGGTTCGTACTGCAATTAGTACATTTTGTGTGTGTGTGTGTGTGTGTGTGTGTGTGTGATTGTAGCTAACAAAATAAATACATACATTTTCCACAATTACAAATCCATTCACTATATAGGTCTCAAATCTGTAGTTTTGAAAGAAATCTATGTTTTGGCAAACATATATTTTCACTTAACCAGCAGAAGATGAGATTCAAGATTCTAGACAGTTCTAGAGAGACACGATACAGGCCTCCTGACAACAAGAGGGAGCACAGTGAACAACTTCACTGCCATTTTGGGAAAAACAAAAGTTCATATCTCAGTTGCTTAAAAACTGTTTACCTAGAATTATGAAATACTTTTGTGTCAGACCCGATGATTATTTGATAAAAATTCACAATCTAGTCAGCCCCAAACCAGCTTGGCCAAAATCAGCTTGTTCCCGAGATTCACAAGTCGGCCCTACTAAAATTAAACAGAGCAGCAACTTTTTTATTTCATTTTCTTGTGCCACATGGACGTGATGCTTTCTAATGGGCCTTTTTACAGTGTCTATAGACACTCTTTTGAAATGTATGTTTACATTAGAAGTGTTTTCAGTTTTATTAAAGTAAGTTTTTTCCCCCCAAAAATGGTTGCATTTATTTAGATTTTGATTTAGGATCCTATAGTAAATTATTAAATACTAAAGGGATACAATCTGCCTGAAGGCCTGTGTGTACTTAAATGCAATTATAGTCAATAATCTGTGAATTTAAACAATACCTCAAGGGTATAAAAATCAAATTTCTGTAGTTTCATTTTGGCTCAGGCAATATCAGATGTTAAAGCATTAATGGTTATTCTGCAAATCTAATCCAAAGAGAAAATGTGATATATTTGCTTTTTTTCAGTGTTATTGATGGGAATTTTTTATGTTTTATTTTATGTTGAAAAGATACTCGGGGGGATTTCTGGGGAGGGAATGCTTAGCGTGTGTTCACATTAACTTTTATTTTTTACAGAAGGTAGTCTGTGCCATTATGGTTCTCTAAAAAGTGTACATGAGCATTTCAAACAGATTTATAAAAGGTACTAAATATTTAGGGGTAGATGTAAGGATACATGCAAAGTGTTTTGCGAGTGCAAAACACCCATAATACGGCCATAAATCGTGTTTAGCAGCCACAAAGTCTGGTCTTAGTGACCGCTAAAAATGTGGCATATATAAAGAATGGTGTTCACTTTGCATTCTGCACCAACTATCAAATTTGCACTTTGCCATCATTTATCCATTAAAACTGTATTGAAATGCATTGAAATGAAGAAACGAGCATGGCATTTGGTGGGATCAGAATACTAAGAGGGCACAAGCATTATAATGTGATGTGAGGAGTTTGCTTTCCACTTAAACAATTGCTGACCCTCCAAAAACTTGACCCCTCTTCTTACAAGGTGCAAACCATTGTAGAAGCGAGCAATTAAGCTGTATAAAAGCACACAACAGCAGAGACCTGTCATGATGAGTGTCCTGGGTGTTGTGGGTAATAAAGTTGAACAGAGAATGGGAGAGAGATACAGAGAAGCAAACGGTAGATACAAAGTAAATCTGCAGGTAGGCACAGAGAGATATGGAGGAAGGTTTTGATGTTGGAGAGGAAATGGTGAGTACAGGGATTGATGAAAGTAAGGGGAAAAGGAAGAGTGGTGTTGATGGAACAAGTGAGGAAAGAACAGAAAGAATGGATAAAAATTAATTCAGCATAAACAGATAGGGCTGGAGGAAACAGAGAAGGGAGAAAAGAGGAAATATGAATACTTGTCAGATCAATATTAACAGACAGGGATTTTAGTATTTTAGTAACATTTAGTACACTGAAATTGCTGAATGGATAATGGAGGGAATAGGAAGTGTGAAAAAATAAACAGAGGAGGGTTGTACATAGGATGTAAGAGTAAAACACAGAATAAAAAAATCATGAAGTTGGAGAAATTAGGCACAATACTGATTGAAGGTTATCATCCATAGAACAGAGTAATAAGTAAAGGAGTAATATACCAGGTAATATTGGGCATAGAAATAAATTAAAGTGTACAGGAATTAAAAGAAACAAAGTAATTGAAGGTAAAAGAATAGGGAGGAGGAATGAAAAGGGGGAGATACAATCTACAACAGTAATATTAACATTTGAAAGAAAAGAGCTGCCAGAAAAAGTAATTCTTGGATTCCAGGCTTTCAGAATAAATCAATACATTCCACCTCCGCTAAGATGTTAGAAATGTCAAAAGTTTGGTCATAACGCTGCATATTGCAATGGGAAAAGAATGTGTTCAAAGTGTAGTGAAGATCACGATTATAAATCAATGTGGCGCAAATGTAACTAATGCAATAACTGTGGGGGGAGATCATAGTGCAGCATATAAAGGATGTGACGAAAATAGAGCAAAGGATATACAACAACTGAAAATTGATGGTAAATTGACTTACATGAAAACAGCGAGGCAATTTAAGGAAATTTAGAGAAAAGAAAGTGGGAGACAAGATGCAGAGGATTGAACAAACAGAAAAGTAAAAGGCAACAAAAGGAAATACAAAAAATGAGGAAATACTAGTGGTAACACTGTGCTGTGCAGTTTATCATGGTGGTGATAACCTGCACAGCACAAACAAAAAGCTGAACAGAAAAATATAAAATAATTCTGAAAGCAGGAGAAAAATATCCATAGAGGACAGGAATGAACATAAAACAGGTAAATGCAAATATTGTTAGTGGGAGTTGGTGGAGGGGGTTATATAATGGTGTGGCAGGAAGGCTGAGTGGTGATGTCTCCAGACCAGGAAGTTGACTCTCACACAAGTACTTAGGGTTAAGCACGCATTTATTCAAATTAAATAAACAGAAACACTTTTACAAAACAGAACAACTCAGACAGCCAAAATAAAAGGATATATTTTTTTTTAACCAAAACAAGTCGCAATTGTATTTTATGTTGTTTTTTCTCTCTCTCTCTCTCTCTCTCTCTCTCTCTCTCTCTCTCTCTCTCTCTCTCTCTCTCTCTCTCTCTCTCTCACTCTTAATCAATTCGGACATGTCTCAGGAGTGGGAAAGGAGAGGGGAATTTAACATTTATGGAAGTTAAGGTAGAAACAGAATTATAAGTTAATATAGTCGTAGTAAAGGTTGAAAAAGGAGAGGTGAAAATAAAACATTTCTATAATCCATGTAAAAAAAAAATCCTGAAGGAAATATATTAAAATTAATGAAAAGAGAGGCAAAAAATGTTGGTTTGTGGAGACTTTAATTGTCATAATACAAGATGGGGTAGTTTTACAGGTGGAAACAGAAAGATTAAAGAAGATGTAATTGAAGATAAGAACCTGTGTAAATTAAATAATACAAATAATATGTTGGATTTAACTTTGTATTGGCACAGTTAACTTATAAATGTAAATGAAACATATTGGATGGTAATGATGTGGGTAGTGATCATTATCCAGTTACCATTAGGATTAAGGTGTGGAAAGATTTAATTTTAGGAAAGTTAATTGGGTAAAATTTGATTCCATGGGCGTAATCAACATATCAAACTCATTTGAATAGTCTATGTGGTCCTCCATGAGTCACACATTAGATCAGTAGGTGATCATAAACAGCTACATAACATCTAGACAGGCTGCACCCTGTACAATTAAATTATACTTTAGTGGAAAGATAATTCTAGAAATGTGTTATACTCAATCCAGAGACAATTATTATTAAACTTCTCTTATATATTTTAGAGACTTTGAATTATATGCTTGATGTCAGGTTAAATGCAAGCCTTAGACCTTAATCTAAAATTAGGCTGCAATGTAAATAACCATGGGTAATTTTTTAGATGAGACTTAGCTATCCAACCATACCACGGTTGATGTGAATGCCCCAGAGGTTATTTAATTACAATGTTAAATACGAGCCTCCCCTCCTGTCCTATGGAATATGCTTTTTTGTTAAACCTGCTAAAAAACACAAGCGATTCAGTGTGGGGGTTGAATTAACACTCAAGAGTGGGCTTGTTTTTTAGATCAGACTCTTATCTATCCAACATACCTATGAATGCCCCAGATGTTATTTAATTCAAGGTTAAATACAAGCCTTGTCCACAAAATTGGACAGCTTTTCAATGTTTTTTTTTTTTTTTTTTCATAGAGTTTCACAATCAGGGGAATGGCTCACATTTTATCCCGTAGCATAAGAACCTGTGATCTCGTTAGATGTCCAAGACGAGTGCCTACGCCCCTCCATCTCCAAGTGGCAGGTGTTTTCCAAAAGTAGTTTGTGAAAAAGTTTATAATCCGATTTGCCATAGACATTTCTGGGTACTATAACTCGGGATCCATTGGCATGAGGGGTCCCCCTCGGCCCCCGGTTGATCCCTCAAAGTGACGTGTCCCCAGCTGGGAAGGACCCCAATTTTTTGCCAGCTTTGAACTGAAAAGCTATTGGAAAGCTACGATCACTGATACACTGATGGGGTGAAATTGTGTTCCCTGTAAAAGGTCCTCAGACATGACCCTGAGAAGTTGAATGGGGTTTCCAGGCCCCTGGGTCCTGGAGATATGACCCCGAGAAGGGTTGTTTTTTGGCATTTTTGACGGGGCTTATCTCAGGGCCTGTGGGGGTTAGGAACTTGAATTTATTTTGGATGGTGCCTCACCGGGTGTCCGTTTGTAAGCTTCTAGATGCTAGGATGGCTCGAGTTTTTGGGGTACCAAAGACTTTGAATGGAGCGTCTATGTCCCACAGTTCAACAGATATGTGCACGCAAAATGTTGATGGAAAAATATGTTTCAACACACCCAGGCTGCTACTCTGATCACAAAACACTTTGAATGGAGTGTCTAGGTGCTACGCTTCTAGAAATCTGGTCTAAAACTCTTCTGGCGCGTCTTTAGATAGCTGATGCATATGTGAATTTTCAACCATTTTGGATTAATCTGAAACTCGGTACACACTTCCAGACTGTTATCACAATCCTATAAAACTGAATGTCATCTCTATCCCTTACAGCTTCAGATAAATAAAAGCATTCATTTTTTTTACTGTGGATATTCTGTTATTTTTGGTGACCTGAGCAAAGAAAAAAAACAAAACAGCAAAGTACGTCAGCTTCAGGGTTTGCTATCTGCATGGCCCCCTGATGCTCTGCGGCAAGTGTCAACCTCCTGGGCCTTTCAGAGCCTGTTTGATAGCCTGCTACAGATGTTTTGATCTGCACAGTACAGTAAACACTTTTAGCATGTCTTTTTTAATTACATTATGAAACACACATCAGAACACCTTGAATGGAGTTTCTAGGTGCTTCTGTTCTAGAGATACACCACAAAAAGAGCTATTTTTATAACAGTTAACACTGTTTTCATCACTTTCAATAAACAAAAATGCCTGCAGTTCTTCATTGCACTGGCGTAGAGGCTGGAGCATAGCTCTCTGGATAGCCAAGATCCTTGGGCATCTAAAGAGACCCCCTTGCCCCAGGAGTTGCAGAGTTACGGGGTCAAATAACAGCCTACCACCCATCCCATTCATCTCTATGTCGCAAAAAAACACGTTTTCAGGTGAATCTCTGGAACTGTGGCATGTAGACTCTCTATTCAGAGTGTTCTGGGATTGGAATAACATCATCAGTGTACAAACCAAATGTCAGAGCAATCCTTTCAAAAACTGTTTTTGGGATGTAAATAAATACTTCTTTATGCCATCTAAATTCCCATTATTTTGACGTCAGCTACATTTATGCTAATAAGTTGAACAGCATTAAACAATAGATCATTTCATGTTAAGGGCATATATATATATATATATAGATATAGATATATAGCGGCAATATATATATATATATATATACATTATATATATATATCTCATTGAGAAAGCATATAAGAGTGAGGAAATAAAAAGAATGGAAAATACAGATGAAAAATTGATTCCAAAATAAATGTTTAAGAAACCAAAAAAAGGAATATGTTGAACATAAGGAAGAAATGTTACATATCTACAAAGATGGTTCACAATGCAATTAGAATGTTGCATCTACAATTATTTGGACAGCGCCTATACTTACATCTACCCCTTAATGAGAATTAATACATTTGAGATTTAATGGTTTTGACAAGATTTGTAAATGGTAGAAGCAATGCAAGTATGGTATTTTTGTGCATTCATTAAGAGTTTGACATGAAAAGACTGCTTACTGCTTTTCTGCTTACCTCTTCAGAAATTGATTACAAAAATGTATGGTTAACCAGGATGAACAGTAATTCAAAACTATAGAAACATGTATTTTAGGATACAGAGAAAGATAACCTTTGGACCTTTCTTCCTTGCACCCAATGGAGGTCAGTATGTAAGATTATGTTCCATTATGTTTGGCTAGAATGGTTCATGAAGTTTGGAGGCGTGCAGAACCAAACCATTATTAAGCTTTAGTTTAATTCTGTTCAATCAAACCTTGCCATGCATTTTAAACAGGGCAAGAATTCATGGGTTCTTAAGAATACCTTTATATGTCTATATATATATATGATAATATATATATATCTATATATATATATATATATATATATATATATATATATATATATATATATATTGGTAAGTTTTTTTCTTTGTGGTATCCATATAAAAAAGAATAGCATCCATATATTTTTTCTTCAGTTGCTTGAAAATTGCAACAAAACTTGATGAAAAGAATTGTGTTTTAACACGTTTAAATAAAACAAAGTCACATGTGTGGAATTATTTCCTAATATAAAAATCTAAAAAGGATGCCTGTATAGCATCAAACATTGCGGTATGTTGTTTATGCAAGGCTGAAGTAAAATATGCTGCTGGTACCACCAACCTTACATACAGCAGAGTAGTGTAGTCCTACACCTTAAAGTACCATAATTGAAATTACTGATTTTTCTAAAACCAGTATTGTTGTTCAAATATCAGTTATTGTATTGCCTGATGAATATCGCAATATATCGGTATTATCACGCACCCCTACTAAAATCCCTTTGTGTTCAGCTTCGGGCTGTCTTCCTATTGTCCACATTGTGATGAAGAAATTCCAGTTTTCCCAGAAGCAGCACATGGGTTCTGAAATACTATGTATACTTTAGGATTTAGTCATGCTGAAATTAAACATACACTGAAGTCCAAACAATAAATACAAGCACTGTAGTTAATTGTGTCATAAGTTGGTATAGATCTTGCTGTTAAAGTCGAACGCAGATGTAGTTGAAGAAGTTAAACTTTTCTGGACAATTTAAGACTGCGGTCAAGGCACTCAGCTGAGGTGGCACAAATTGCTGGCAGCTCAAATTGCTGGGTATATATAAAATTAATATATAAAATTAACAGGAGACTGATTTAAAGACCCTGCAGCACAGAAGAGGTTAATACAGCACTGTGGCAGGGCAGGGCCCTGTATGTAAATATTGTGCTGTGGTGATTTGGTGGTGGTTGGCAAGGATGGGGTTAATTTCCTATCCCTGCCAAAATACATGTGAGAATGTGGCTGGAGGTAATTGAATAATTGATAATTAGGCTCCAGCCACATGCTATAAAAAAGAGGGAAATTACTTTGTTTGGTGGAGGTGTTTTGGGGTGAGTGTTACTGTGTATGTTTGGTACGAAGTTCAGTGAAGGCTCTGCCCAGCCTGAACAGTTTTTTGCTTAATCCTTTTATTTTTGACTCTGCGAGCCGTGTTTGTTTGACTTTTTGATTTACTTTTTGTTGATTAAACAGTGCAGCAGTTCTTCACTGCAGTTTATTGTCTCCGAGTCTCTGTCCTCCCGGCTATCCTGTCACATCGTGGTGTCAGCAGTGGGATAGTGCCCCCTAGAGACTCGGAGTGGGACTGTAGTTTAAATAAATAAATAAATAAATAAATAAAATTTTTAATATGGAGCTGGCCCAGGAGGTTGAGGATGACAGCTTTGAATTTTTTTTGAAGAGCCTTGCGGCAGAGGTGTGCCCCGGCTGTGGGGCGTATGGGCACACGGTGGCTATCTGCCCCACACAGTATGAGAAGGAGGAGCTGCCGTCCCGAGAGCCAGAGAGGGAGGAGCTGCCGTCCCGAGAGCCAGAGAGGGAGGAGCTGCCGTCCGGAGAGCCGGAGAGGGAGGAGCTGCCGTCCCGAGAGCCAGAGAGGGAGGAGCTGCCGTCCGGAGAGCCGGAGAGGGAGGAGCTGCCGTCCCGAGAGCCAGAGAGGGAGGAGCTGCCGTCCCGAGAGCCAGAGAGGGAGGAGCTGCCGTCCCGAGAGCCAGAGAGGGAGGAGCTGCCGTCCCGAGAGCCAGAGAGGGAGGAGCTGCCGTCCCGAGAGCCAGAGAGGGAGGAGCCGCCGTCCCGAGAGCCAGAGAGGGAGGAGCCACGGCAGCTCGGTCCTTCAGCCTCTATGAATCTCGGGAGAGGGAAGGAGCTGCCTCTCCCAGAGTCCAGAGGGGAGGAGCCATGGACCAAGGAGCCAGAAGGGGAGAAGGCTTATGCTCTACAGCAGCCTCTACATATGCTGCTGAGAGGAGCCCAGCGGAGGCGCACCCGATCATTACGGCAGGTACCAGCCCTGCCTCAGAGGCCACTAGAATAGCCACAGCCCCCACCGCCAGTGATGTGGGGGCTGCAACCATTGCTTCCGGAGGAGCTGGAACTGCCTTCAAGGCCGACACTGAGGAGGAAGTATGGCCTCTGCCACCCTGGCCAGAGGTTCCTGCACTGTTGCCCACGCCTGCACCGCCCAAGGATGCCTGCCTTGCACCGTCCAGGGATGCCACGCCCGCTCCGCTCAGGGATGCCACATTTGGATCACCTGGGGTTGCCTGCTGCTCCGCATCTCCTGGGGCTGCTGGTGTCTCCTTTTTGTCTCATAGGGTTGATGAAGGTCCTGCTTTGCCTAGGGCTGCCAGCTGCTCTTGGGGTCTTGCTGCTCTTGCTTGGGGTCGCTGCCAACCCTTCATGGCAGCAGGGAATACTGTGGCCAGAGCTGCACAAAGGGGAGCTACCAGCTACCCCCCCCCCCCCCCCCCCCCCCCCTCCCCCCCCCCCCCCCCCCCCCCCCCCCCCCCCCCCCCCCCCCCCCGGGGGGGTGAGTAGACCACCTCCACCACAGCCCCGACCACCACCCCTGGAAACCAGTCCAGCGTCAGGTAGTGTGCTCCCATGCCCCAACGTCGCGGTTCCCCTGTCAGAATGCCCAGACCTCCCTTCGCTGGTCCTAACTCCCAGGTCGCAGCATTGTCAGGCACAGTTCATGACTGCTCCCCTACTCCGCGCCACCTGGAATTGCAGATGTCACAACGTGAGGATCGGACATCGCGTATGCTCCCCCTGTTCCTCACTTTGTTCCCGCTGAAGCTCCAGATGTTACTGAGCGGTTCCGCAGTCGCACACCTCTGCCTGCCACTGCTTGCTCCCAGTCTCCAGCCTGCACTCCAGTCACCCTTATCAAGCCGTCTGGGTCCCCCCTTATTGGTTCGCAGTCCCTTCCAGAGGACTTTAGAGGGACCGACCCATCTCCTAGCCCGCCCGCAGGAAGGGAAAAAGATTAAAGTTTGTGGACTTGAGGGAGGGTGGTTGGCTGTCAATAGGGGGGGGGGGGGGGGGGGGGGGGGGGGGGGGGCCCCGCCCCGCCCCCCCCCCTGCCTACCACCGGCACCTCCCATGTGGGGGGGGGGGGGGTGGGGGGGGGGGGGGGTGGGGGGGGTGGGCAGGGCAGGGCCCTGTCTGTAAATATTGTACTGTGGTGATTTGGTGGTGGTTGGCAGGGATGGGGTTAATTTCCTATACCTGCCAAAATACATGTGAGAATGTGGCTGGAGCTAATTGAATAATTGATAATTAGGCTCCAGCCACATGCTATAAAAAATGGGGAAATTACTTTGTTTGGTGGAGTGTTACTGTGTATGTTTGGTACAAAGTTCAGTGAAGGCTCTGCCCAGCCTGAACAGTTTTTTGTTTAATCCTTTTATTTTTGGCTCTGCGAGAAAATTACACCCAGAAAATTACAAAAGGAATATACAAGTGGACTAAAACCATTATATTAAAGAAATAAGATATTTAGACCAAGTTTTTTTTACAATTGGTACTGTATTTTGGTTTATGGTTTACTGTGACAGATATTAATTCATATTATTTAGTATGACATATAGCATAACAAAATATGTACCCATCTGTGACTAGTGTCCCATATATGAGAGGCACAACTTTTTTTTTTTTTTTTTTTAAGAGTAAAGACTAACTTAAAAAAGAAATGAAATGTTTGTAAGTCAGATCTGCACAGAAGTACAGCAAAGTAAACTGGTTAGTTGATGTGTGCATAAGGTATATACACTATATAGATATATGATATGGTACACCTAATCAAAATCAAGATTAACTTTTGTCATTTTAAATAAGCAAATAGTGCATAAGAAACGTTTGTATAAGATAAAATAGCTCTCATGAAGCATCTGGAAAAAGTTTTGCAGTATTTGTAGGCTTGATTCATTTTTTCACTGAAAATACAATGGAAGTAGGGTAAACTAATTAATACAGCACCTAGAAAATTACAAAAGGTCTTAAATTGCCCCTGATATATTACTCTATATAAAAGCGTACTACTAACATCTTATAAAAAGGAGTTGAGATATGTAGATTAATTGAATTATGTTTGCTACACTGGCAAGTGCAGGTGTTTGACTATCTTAGCTGTTAATTTCAATGCCCTAACTTAACCGATAAAGATTTTATGGGAGATTGCTATAAAGACCCTCCTTTACAATTGTAGAAATCTAGCTACTGGCAAATTTGGAGTATTGTGTACTCAGGACTGGATTAGGCAAACACTGATCAGGACTGCGACTTTCTTTGATATAGTACCCGCCCATTGTGCTCCCTGAGTGGCAGCCTTGTCCTGTCATTGTTTGTATAATGCTCCTTATTTTTAAGATATATTTTAGATAATGTTTTATAGTATTTTAGAATAATAGATTATAAAGAGCTTGAAGTTATTATTGCCACTGAGGGCGCTGTTTTTTAGTTTATTAAGTATTATTACGGATACCTGCTTGCGTCAGAAAGTGTTACTATTGTTTACATCTAACAGTTAAATACTGACTTTGAATTAGTGTGTTTGCCTGATAGGCTTATAGCAATGCATTAGTATTACATGTAGCAGGCTGTTCAGCATGCCAAAATATACAACTGTGGCCAAATGTTTTGCATCACCTTATAGAATTAACACATTTTTCTTTATAAAGTGGATGAATCCTGCTGAATAATGTTCCATTAACATATTAAATTGCATACGGCTTTGTAGTTTTCCATATACTTAACGAAAACTGACAAATTGAAAAGTATGACAATTCGAAATCTAATATGAAATACTGTTCAACTATTAGATGGCTTTCGGTAGACTTTTACAATATATATTTTTTTAGTTTCTCAGATTACATGATGTTAAAAGATTTAAATTATGTTCCTATAGTTTTGTTTTTGTTTTGTTTTGTTTTTTAATTGTGTCTCAATCCTAAAAATTTTTACAGACTTGCAGAACACAGCTGTACTTCTTGGCTATATACTCATGGATGATCACATTAATAAAGATATAAACATCATCCACGTATTCCAGATGTTACCTCCATGATTCTCACATCTGTTGTTCAGCAATAAAGGGAGCATTGACAGATCTGGTCATAATTTGAATTACCTGTATTAAAGAATCTTTAAATCTGTTTTTATAAATAAAGTCAAATATGAGATTTGTAAAACTGTTGGGGACTATTGGTGGTTTCACTAACAACAGTAAACTTCAGTTTCATAAATTACAAACTTTATTGTATTCTTAAAACAGGAGTCAAAGCTTTGTGAAGCCATATGCAACATAATATAATTTTAACCTATTACAGAAAGATTCATATGACACTGCAAAACATGTCCTCAGGGATGGTTCTTGTGAGAAACACAAAAGTAGTAAATGAGCCGAGGATGAAATAACCATCGGGATGAAGCTCCAAGTTCATTATACATCACATTACATCGTGCAATTTACCATAACTTTTTTTTTCTTCACATTTACTACAGTGGCTCACTGAAGACATGGGGGGGTGGTAAATAAATAAAACATTCGTTATTTCAAGATTGATTTGACACAACAAATTGTTACTGTCTGTTTAATATCAGTTTCTTTCTTGTTTTTTAAAAGTAGCTTTCTCCTAATGCTTACACTGCTGACACTAGGTTTTGCATGACAATATTGAAACAGGTGAAACTGACCATGACTGATATTTGTAAATATATTTAAACATTACTAAAAAGCAAACAACCACCATAACAAATCTGTTTTGCTCCTCAATTCAACAGCATCAGTCTACAAATAGAAACTTTCTGTTTCATTGAAGTCCAAAGGCAACATGCAAAAACACAAGCAACTCAAATTAGTCATGATTACCGTATTCCATCGAATTTAAGATGCCCTCAAATTTACAACCCTCAATTTGAGCAAAAAATAAAACATCAAATATATATATATATATATATATATATATATATATATATATATATATATATATATATATATATATATATATCCGTAAATGTTAGAAAGTTATACAACCTCAATTACGCTGTAGTATCGTACAAAACTCACCCAAAACAGTGTGTTGTAGATTACCCACGGAGCTAGTTTATTGTGCTGCGTACTATAGTACTTAAGATGGTGTGTAAGATGGTACACACACACCGCTCACTCACTAATGGCACCACTCATCCCAGCAACAGCAAGCACGACACAACACTCCACTACATCAGGCAACATGTAACCCAGCAACCACAACAGCATTGATTGCATTGCAAACACAACAGTTAGAACGGTATGAACAATACCAACAGAAAATAACATATTCATATGGAGATTAGACACCTGATTTTCTCTAAATTTGCGAACTGTGGTATTGCTTGGCATGTCGAAAAATACAGGGGTTTGATCAGCATTTCCGATCCATCCAAGCTGGTACTGTTTTTTAGAAACACTGAAAATGTAAAAAGCTTCTTTGAATTCCTCAGGAAGCTAATGACTCTTCTTTGAAAATGGCTGCCTGTATGTCATCTTTTCTCAGCAGTCAGTCATGTTGCTTTGTGTACTCAGGCAGTCATGACTTTTGTTGTTGATTTTAATACACGCGTCACTATACTGTACTCGAATTTAAGACACAGGCTATTTTTAAGAAGCAAAAGATGGTTCAAAAAGTGCGTCTTAAATTAGAAGGAATACTGTAATTGAGTGTGTAAAGTTTTTCCTAATACAAAATGCCAGCTGGGAGCCAGTAGTTTTTGCATAAGTAAATAAAGTACAATCAATGCATACCAGCTCTTTTTTATTATTATTACTCTCTCAGTAATTTGACACACCAAGGGGAATTCACATTGTGACTAATTGTCCATAGGTGGCTGTGACTGGGTAGCCGGGTGGTGACGTCAGGCCAGATGCAGGAAAAAAAAGAAAGGCAAGGTAACTGTGGTGCAAAAGGACACGGCGTTCTTGGTTTATTTAAACAACTAAAATAAATCAAATATTTAAGCAAAAACACTTTGCTCACAGAGCGAAATAAAAGATTTATACAAAAACAAAAGAATACAATCCTAGGTCAGGCTGGGCAGTTGCCGTCACTTTTTCCTAGAATTTTTGCTTTATTTGTTATTTCCTTTCTTTTCTCACTCGCCCGTACTCTCCTCTGTACTCCCAACCTGGACTTAACATTAATTGTAAATTGTAAACATGAACTGTAAGCATACCCTTTAATTACAGTAACCTTCACATTGGAAGAAATCTGTTACCTGTTACTGTTTGGAAGAAATCTGTTATCTGTTACTGTTTTTTCTCAATACAAACTATATTGCTAAAAATAGAAAACCAAGTGCTGAAAAGATCAGCCAGCTTGACTGGTGTGGGTGGAGGGGGCATCTCCATCTCTTCTTTGCCAAATTCATCACTGCCTATGACTGAATAGATCAATTTTAAACTAATGTCTAAGGGTTTATATTGCTATGCTAATACAGTACGCCCACAGTGACAGACAGGGTTTGTTATCTCTTGTCGGTGATGTCACACATACTACATGAGGCGTAAATCAACTTGTCCAATGGGAGACCCTTATTTTATGATGTGACACTGTAGCGTATAGCCACGCTGTATGCTCTTTTATTATTCTGTAGTGCTTATTTGTCTAGACGCCGCTGTCATGGGAGTTTTTCTTTAAATAATTAGAGTAGCTTAGAGTTACAATACAGTAGAATTAGGGCTTCTGATTTTCAGTTTTAACCGATAAAACACCCCCGATACAAAAAAAATGAAATCTGTGGATAGCCAACAAAAAACTGTGGAAATGGTTAATCAATTTACACTGACTTTACCCTTTTCCCATTAAAAAATAAAACCTTCTATAAAAATAATAATAATTACATTTCCAAGTGCTGCTGGGCAATGTCCCACCTTCCTATCACTGATTCGTTCTGAATACTTTAAACCCACCCCAACTACTGATTGACAGCACATTCCTACATTTCTATTGGAGACTCCACTTGCAAGATTTAAAACGAGATTACAATCAGGAATGGAGGCTTGTCAGTGGGATTTGAAGCTGTACTACAGTTAAGATACAGAGGATTTAAAACAGAATTGTGGCGAAATATACAAAAATGCCAACACACAAAAACCCCAGAAGAATGTGTCCGTGACCATAGGGATTTCATTGTGGAAGACAGCAAAGGAAAGAAGGTACAATGGAAGTGTGCAAGTACTGTCAAGTTACTACTATACATATTTTGACAGGAAAAAAAAACACTCAAGCATTTTGGAAAGTAACTGAAAACACTACTTTCATACAGTATATCAAAAATGAAAGCCCTGAAAAAAACTGATTGACATAAAACTCGAAAATAGCTCAAAATAAGCACCGAAAAATATCATTAATAAAAAACAAAAAACAGAAGCCCTAAGTGTAATGTACAGTAATACAAGGAGTCGAGATTATGAAAACACATACAGGATATGGGGAGGAAATGTTTTTGATTGACAAGTAGCTTGTCTTGGACATACCTGCCATCTTGTGGAAAACCTTGCTTCAGCGTTTGATTTTAACAGACAGAGAAATGTACTGTATAGCACCTGAAGAACCTACATATCATTTGGACTGAATTGGGATGAGTCTAGTGGCTATTTTAAGAGTCAACGACAACACTGTTCAGATTCCATGGACTGACTTAATGCCATTTTCCTTCAGACTGCTGATTGCCATACTATTACATGGACTGCATTAAAACCTTGAGCTCAGATATTGCATTCCCCTTTCTATTAAGTGTAATCAGGCTTGCAGGTAAAATACATTTGTAAGAGTTGTTGTGATCAGTAAAAAAATACAAGATAGATGTTTAAACTGTGTATGTCTAGTTCTTTTGTAACATTCCTTTAAGGTGACCCACATAGCTACAGGGTAATGGTAGAAATGTAAGAATGTATACCACTGGGCTGTGGCCCCCTTGACGAATTATTCAGTGGAAAATATATTGGAATTCATGGTAAATACTCACTAAATGTGTCAAATTACCAGGGTTTTTTGTTAAGATATTTTATAAAAAGTTCAAGGGGAATAAGGCGATAGTGAGATATTGTTGACAAGAAACCCATTCTTCTCAGTCTTATTTTAAACATGTACACAGCTGCATGGTGAACATAACTATAATATCACAATAACTATTGCTACCATCTCGAAAGCCAAAGCACTGCTTAACTTCATGATATACTGTAGGCTTCGGCATATGCAAGCTGTTACTGCAATCATACAGTACAGTATAAAAATTACTCAATGCAAGCTTTGCACTTCTGATATTCACATGCATATCATATATCAGACATATATATATCAGATATTCACATTCAGATGCAGGGCAAGGTAATCTCATAAGAAACGAAGGGGTTCAAATCCCACCGCTGCCACTGACCGACTCATTGTGTGATCCTAAACAAGTCACTTAACCTCCTTTTAGGCCAAAAAGTTCCATTTTATTTTCGTCAGATCACAAAACTTTTTGCAACATGGCTACAGAATCTCCTGCGTGTTTTTTTGCATACTTCAAACAGGATTCAAGGTGGGCTTCCTTCTTGCCACCCTACCATACAGGCCAGATTTGTGGAGTGCTTGGGATATTGTTGTCACATGCATACATTGACCAGTCTTGGCCATAAAAGCCTGTAGCCCTCTTGCAAAGTTGCCACTGGCCTCTTGGTAGCCTCTCTGATTAGTCTCCTTCTTGCTCAGTCATCCAGTTTGGAGTTACGGCCTGATCTAGGCAGAGCCTTGGCGGTTCGATACACTTCCACTTCTTAATAATTGTCTTGACTGTGCTCTAAGGGATATTCAAGGCCTTTGATATTTTTTATACCCATCCCCTGGTCTGTGCCTTTCAACAACTTTGTCCCAGAGTTCTTTTGAAACCGCCTTGGTGCTCATGGTTGAGTCTTTGCTTTGAAATGCACTACTCTGCAGAGGGAACCTGCAGGAACTGCTGAATTTATCCTGAAATCATGTAAATCATTACAATTTAACACAGGTGGAGGCCACTTAACTTGGTGTGTGATTTTGAAGGAGATTAGTTACAGCTAATTTAGGACTATTATTACAAGGGGGGTGGACACTTATCCAACCAAGCTATTTTAGTTTTTATTTTTAATAAATTTTCTAGCTGTTGCAACCTGTTGTAATGCATTTTAATGCCAGGCTATATGGCAACAAAAGGTGAAAGTGGGTGTAGACTTTTTATAGGCACTGGTGTGTGTGTGTGTGTGTGTGTGTGTGTGTGTGTGTGTGTGTGTGTGTGTGTGTGTGTGTGTGTATATATGTATATATATGTATATATATATATATATATATATATATATATATATATATATATATATATATATATATATATATATATGCGCCACTGACAGATTTTCCAAAAACAATACAAAAAATGCGCCCCCATTGGATGGCGCCCTAGGAAGCCGTATATGTTGCCTACCCCTAGTGCCGTCCCTGAATGAAACACACACAGAGGTCACGCCCCCCACTTGCTGCTACTGCAACTGGACAAGGTACACCACCTCTCCCACATGCTCTAGCACCTGGCAGGGCCCTGTCTGGTCACCCTAATCATAATTTTAATTATTTTAAATGTAGGTGATGGAGGTAAAAGAAGAGGCTTGTCCTTTAAGTCAAGCTTGAATATACACTATGTGTCTTACCTCCCATCTTTAATACTACATTATGCCAAAGGCTGAAAAACAATTGTGACTGACAGATTCCAGAATGCAGTCAAATGCTGGAAGAAACCAGGATTTTACAATGTAGTTAAGGATGAGATTAAATACATGAAAAAAGAAAATTGCAGTAAGTTCAGGAAAATAGTAATGTGTTTTTTTGTTTTTTTTTTCTGGTTACAGCTTGGGTAAGACACACCTATTGTAATCCTTTTATAGCCTTATTGTGATTGTAAATACATTGCATATTATTAATATGAGGGGAAATGCACTGTATGGTATAATTGTGAATATAGTGCAATGATGTTCCTTTAATTTCACTGTCCACAACCAACAGATTTTGTCATGATGCAACATAATTTGAAGAGTATTTGAATTTTGGAGTTGTTCTCTGAAGTGCAGTGTGCAAGTACAACATTTTGACATAAATTTAATCAACAATAAAATAGATTATAGCCCTGGGATATGCCCTGGAAATGAGACAATATATAGTAGTCTCATGATTCACTTGGATGTAAAAACAGCAGGCTTGCAGCAACCATTTACCATTAAATCACTATGTTGTTCTTGCACTGAACAACAGAAAAACAATTCATTATTTTCAGTGAATGCAAGGGGGGCGAGGCACATTGTTTTCTTCCAGCCACAGCCTCTCTGGTTCCAATCTGCAGTACTTATTCAATATTCAAGTAAAAGTATACATTGTTTTCAATATTTCATACAAGATAAACTTTTCTTTGACTTAAAAACACTTTAAAAAGGCTGAAAATCAAAGAAATAGTAATTGACCTTGGATTGGATATGAAGCAATTCATCCTCTCTACATTTATCTCTATGCCCCCGTTGAATTCTAATGTTACTGTATATCTCTAGCACTTCCTGGAACAAATGATTTCTGTTAAAGTAATTGGACCTTCTGCCTACTTAGTATTCCAGTTGCAGGCTCTCTTCTCACACAAGCAAGCTCTGTACGGAATGACATATTCTGTTTTAATATGCACCAGAGGAGAACTCTATTGAGGACAATAACATGCATTGTATTATTTATTACTTCACTCTACCCTCATATCGACTTGGTAAAGCAGATTAATACAGGAATCCTAAGTGAAGCTGAATGACATTGTGGATGTCACTGAATGCGATATATGACTCACATGCAGCTCATCTTCCAAAGAAATATGTTGCCTTTTTTCAGAAATGAAGACCTGTTATGCATTCCTGAAGGAGTTTAAAATGTATTTTGTTTTCATGAATCTTTTCTTTAGAAAATAAACAAACTCATACTCTGTGAAAAAAAAAGATAGACACAGTATAAAATAAATACATGGATTATTAAAGGGTACATCAGCACTACATGAAAACTAAAACAAAATATCCCACCTTGCTGTTCCAAATGAATTTGGACATTGTATCATATTCCATCTGCGTCCATACATTTACATAATGGTGCTCTGCCAATGTACAAAATCCTTCTTCTGGAGCATCTCTGCTGAGCCAAAAAACTTGACTTCCACGTGCACTGTCATATATACATGTATGGGACAAACATGGTCTAATTTTCCATAAGGAAGGAATGAACTTGGTTTTGTTTTGTGTAGTAGACATCTTTCACATTGTACATATTTCCTGCGTATGTTGTATTTTGATGCATTACTGTGATTAATGTTGCATTCAATTTAAAAAAACAAAACAAAACACATCTGTGCTGTGTAAGTGGTTGCGGGGAAAAGAAAACCCAAGACAGAGTTGTTCTCATTTCCAACTGATGAAGGGACCTACCCACAGCAGCACTGTGTTATTTCAATATACGTCCCCAAAGTCTTAGATATAGCTCCAGCTGATTCAGAATGTTTGCAGAATGGACATGTATCAAATAAAGTAGCAAGATTCGGAAACAAAGAGGTCTTTAAGGATGATGGTTTTCATTTGCATTTCCTGACACAACACATGCACAATTACCTATACACCATTGAGCGGGAAAGTCGAATTCGACCACAAATTCCATCTCGCTATCAGTTTCTGAACAAACTGATGTTGAAATATTGTCTGGCATTATTTTGGATGTTCCCTGTGTACAGCAACACTGTGTTACTGAGGAAAATTAGAACTGAAACTGTTAATGACAAAACTTCGATATTTAAATACGAACACGCACATAAGGGCACATAATTTATTATACGGCATACGGTTCCATTTTGGTATATGGGATATAAACGGGTCTGTGTAACACAAGTGTTTAAAATGTATATTTGTATTTAGGCACGTGGATTGCACAGCACTTCATGTGTAAGTAAAAAGTAATAATATATGAGCACGGGGAATTGCACTTTATTCATTCACATGCAGTTGTACCGCGACTCCAGTTGAATGATTGATTAGCAATCAAGTCTCGGTACAGCTGCATAAAAGCTGCATGTTTTCACTCACTCAGGGTAGTGTGTTTTGTGACTGGAGATCGGGATTGGAGACGGAGGTAATAATAAAATAATAACGTAAAGTAAATCATAAATTCAGCTCACCATGTTTGTCTGTGTAGTTCGTTTTTGTTTGTCTATTTGTTTTGGCTGCCAGTGCCATGTCCTGTGTGTTTGTCTTACAACCGTTTATTTTCTGTCTATCTGTGCACTATTAAATGCTGAGCAAGACCATTCGCTCAGCTTCACCAAACTCCACCTCTCTGTCGTTTATTTCCTGGTTCCTGTTTCTGGTCTGATTTCACTGTTGATAGTGCCTCACCGTTAATGTAGAACCTCTTATCCACTACTTTACCTTTAATTATAGAGATGCTCCTTGACTCAGTGGGCTTGAATTACATTCATGCCTTTTCAAAGTTATTGATTAGTTTTCCCAATAACTGATTATTACAGGCTACTGTTGTAGTCATGATTGTCACGTCATCCTGTGACAAAGTGGTTTGCAGAAGTGATGCGGTGATCAATAACAGACAGACAACGATAATCCAGAGACTGCCATTAATTTCTTTAATTCTTTAAATTTTGGCCAGTCTCGGCCTAGAATAACCAGGTGTAGTAACTTTTCTGACCCCTACTACTAGGTGACGTTGTATCAGTCCTACCGATAAGTATACTTTTAAAGTGGGGTATGCTGTTGTGTCTCCACGGATACAAAAGATAGCCACCTGACCTTGTGGCTGTCATGATACAACGTCCAGAAGAACTGTCCAAATTAAGGTCTGCTCACACCCTGTGTCCACTAATGCATGAGTTTTCACATTCCCTAAAACCACACCAACAATACAAGGCCCGTCCCGACCATTTTCCCCTCACTTACCCTCTTTTGATGCTCAAGATGGGCATGACCGGGCCTGGTGTCTTGGCTGGTGGTGTCTAAAACAGGTAGGGTGAAAGGAGGGGGCAAAGGTTAAATATATGTCCCATTGCTGGTATGGCAATGGGGCAGGGGTAGCAACTTTATCCCAGCTGGGGATCAACCTTGGCCTCCATGCAGGGGAGGCAAGGTTGCCCATTGGGGTTGGCGGTCTAGGAGTCTCTGACCCGGTCCCGGTGATGGTGGAACAGAGAGAGGAGGTGGTGCTCGGCTGCTCCACTGTGCTGGAGCGGTGAGTAGGCCGGCATTGGTGGAAAGCAGGGAGTTCTCAAAATCCTCGGCTAGTTGCACTACCTTTTCCAGTGTGTCAGGATTGTGGCGCCGTATCCATGCCTGGGTTTCGGTGCCGACCACGTGGTATAACTGCTCGTCCAAGATAGCCTCACCCATTTCCATGCTCGTTTTCTGGATGGGGTTGAGCCAATGTACCATGTGGTCACACAACTTCTGTGCGACAACCCTGGGGTATGTAACTGGGGATCTCTTGTATTCCCAGAGCCATACTGTGTGTTTCCCCCGTGATGTTGAGAAGAATGGCTTACTTTACCAGGTTGTAATGGACAGCTTCGGCGTCTGTCATGGCCTGGTAGGCTACCTGAGACTGGGAATTAATTGTCTGGCCATCCAGTCCAGGGTACTCTGTTCCCTTTACACAGCGCCCTCACAGGTCGCAAGAGAGATTTATCACCAATTCATCTGCATCTCCATCCATTTGCATTGTTTTCCATCTGATGATGTAGATATCTTTCTGTCTGGTGGTGATTGCTCAAGTGTAATGCTGGCTCAATGGATCAGCTCATTTTGCCTCTCCAGGTCATCAGCACACACGACGGCTGCGATGCTGGCTCTGGGGATCAACCCAGTGCGGTCTCCCCAGTGCATCAGCATGACAACCGCCTGGATTGAGCTAAGTAGGGTACATCTCTGGGGTCTTCAAGTGGGCACCTTCCATCCTCTGTGTTTCGTTGACTAACCCACGACACCTCAAGAGGGCTCAACATTGATTCTGGTGTCCCAGCATCACCCCCCTCCATCCCCCACTCAGCTCAGCCCAGCTTACTTACCTGTGCATCAGCGTTGCTTCCTTTCTATTGTGCTTGAGATCCCCATTCAGAATCTTTCTGTCTCAACCACAGCCAGTTGCTGCTCCTTTCTGCTGCTTCAGATAAGTTCTTCACTGTGCGACGCAACTCTTGGCCACTGAACCCGATATCTCTGAGAAACCGGGTTGTAGAGTGTGCCTCAAATCCTCGACAACCCACCTCCACTGGGTAAACTCAGACTCCCCATCCTCGCTGTTCCGCTTCAGCAGCTAGTTGAGCTAGTTTCTTCCTCTCATACGCCTCATCCACAGCATCTTCCCATGGCACTGTTAAGGCCTGCTGATCCAGACACAAGACAATGTCTGGTCAAAGGTTAGTGGTGGTAATCTCAGGTGGAAAAATAAGCCGTTGACCAACATCTGCCAGCACCTTCCAGTCTCTAGCAGCTTCCAGTTGTCCTGAGCGAGGCTTGGTTTTAACACCTTAATATGTAAAATATGTTTTATTTTGAGAGGAACTGTTTTCTAAAACAAAAGTTAATGTTTTCAATTGTCATATTTTATGGATGATAGACCTTAGGCATTGGTAGAAAATTATTATTGCAATGTATGATGCAAAATGATGTATGATGTAAGAATGCTCAGAGCATATAAGTCAACAAACCTAAATAATTATATTTACAGCAAATATTTAAAATAAACATGAGCAATCACATTTTAAAACAAGTATCAGATGCTAATAAGTCTAACCAATGATCTGCTGCAGACAATGCCTGCCTATTTAGATTAAACAAGAACAAAAAAATTTTCATTTAGCAACTTGAAAAGGAGTGCACTATGACAATTGCTTCAGAATGTACCTTCTTTTGTACTCTTCCTCTTGGTTAATATATGTATTGGATTTTAATATTGCTGTTACTCATATGGTATAAAACTTTGCCTAATCCAGTGATATTATGACATCATCTGACTTTGTTGTTGCAGCAGTGACTTAAACATATTGTACTCTCAACCCCACTTATATAGTAAGTTTCAAAAGTGTATACTCTGTGTGTTATGCATTCTTATATTTTGCCAGTGTCTGGTTTAATAACATTCCAGTAGTCATACAAGAACAAGATAGAACATAATAGGGCTGGATGTTTGTCAGCTTCATTGAAGCAAATGATAGCTTTAGGAAATACACACCTGGAATACATCAGGGAAAGAACAAAATAACCTAAAGGGTGGTACAATGCTGTAGGGATAAATAAATTATACATGTATTAATATATTTGTTAAAGGAAAAGCAGCTTAGCTGTTAAGAACAGCTTAGTATTCCACTCCACATTGCATATGTTATTTTATGACAGGGAGTTCTTTACGATTAGTACTGTTGCATGGTATGTCTTATTAATCCACAATTTAAATGTGTTATTTGCATGTTCAGCATTCACATAGATATATAACAATTGGGAATCCAGCTACCTGTAAAGGGGTAAGATAGAGGCAGTAGATCCCTTTTCAAGGTTGCCTGTGGTAAAATGGCACAGTAAATGCATTGAAAAAGCAGAGGAAAAATGTTAAATTGTGATAAACTGACATTAAAATAAACAAATAACACATGGTCAATGATGGTAAATAGCAGATGCATGGTAAACTTAAAAATCGCCATGATGATATACTGGTGTACATTTGCTAGGGGTTCATAATCTTTAGGGAGCCACATCAGCATTTAATCCCATAAAAATGTAATCCTACAAGAACACCTGAGCCATCACAGTAATGTACTGTTATTGTGCATGGTGGCATGCCAGAGAAAACAATAAATGATGATATTAAAGCCTGGTTCTATAAAAAAAAAAACAGTGCAACTTCACTATTTGCTGTACAAAGGAGGCATCGTGTCGCAAGCCTTTTGACTGCGCAAAACTGTCGTTCTTGCTTTAAATACAGACTGCATTCGCGACATTGGAAAAAAATTGACATTTTACGTGGGTTTGCGCCTCTATGTTTTATATGCCCCCCACGAAAATTAATCAGCTTGAAATGTTTTTTGGAGCTTTCCACCCTTCACTCCTATGTTTACTTCAAGGGTTTTCTTGCTCTTCACAAATTAATCACACAGTTTTTGCCAGTCCTTTTCTAGTTTCTTTCCAAAACACACTTACATTGTTTGAATTCTTTGGGCATCAATATATTCTTTATGTGTGGGGTTATATAAATGTAGGTGGTACAAATTTATTCTATTAAATGTTTCTATTAGTCTTACTTCATTTCCAGCATACCATGCAGACATATGAGAAAAGGCTTTACGGTTTTCCAAAAAAGAGGCACATCGCAAGAGTGTGGATGATGTTATTCTGACCTGTCGCACAGGGTCAGAGACTCCTGACTGACCACGAATTATGTCGGAGTCTGAAATATTAACCAGCCTGTGGAAGGGGTGTGGGTAATTCACTGACCAGGAGACAGACAGGTGTAATTGAAAACACCACACAGGTGCCCAGTTTTATTTCAGGGGCACGTTGGGTTTCTTTAGCCTGCAGAGGGCGCTGTTGGTCCGTGGTCTGCTTGCCAACTATGATAAACAGAACCACGGGAATACCAAGCAAGGGTAAACAGTTCAGGCGCACTCGCAGGTGCTTCAAAACAATACTACAAAAATCGAAGGCACAAAGAAACAGGGAAAATAAAACAGTAACAAAACTACAAAGAAAAGGTGCTGCACTCTACAGCAATATCCCGGTCGCCGCTGCCCATGCGACCAGGATCACCGTCCTACTCTGCCGGCTACCTAGCCTGCTCAGCTATCCTTATTCAGGGATCTGCCCAAGGGTTCCCCTCCCTCACTGTCTCGCTCTGAACCTCCGTTCCGTTCGGTCATGAACCAGCGTTTCCGCGCACTCTACGCGTTTAAAAGGGCAGATCTGAGGAAACAACAGAGCGTTAATTTATAGGGCTAACAATCTCCCAAGACGCGCCTCTCAGCCATTCAGAGAGGGGGAAAGTCCACACACCCACTTTCCCACCTCCCTGTGTCACTGCCATGACTCACAGGCGGTTGTTGGACGACTGCCGCCCTCTTCCTGCAGCCTGTGAACACGCCAGCAGAGTCAGCACAGATCTCTTCCTGTTACACAGCCCTAAGGCAGTTCTAGCAGATGTGGTTAGTTGACCATCTTAAAAACTGAGATTATGATGGTGTCTACTGAACCTTCTTATATGAACTGCAGTGACATAAAACACAGTACAGTATATAGTATATGTACAAATTAGAATTGGGTGCTGTAGATAATGTGAGACTATCAATGTAGTTTAACCACAACCAGATTGATATTAGGAAGCCCTAAAAAAAAAAAAAAACATTCTCATTAGGGCAGCACAACAAAGCCTAATTTAATGGGGCAGCAAGTTTACCTGCACTAGAACTAAAGTCGTCGTGGATCGTATAACACAAGTTTTGTAAAGTTGGACTGTGACAGGCTGGCGAGTGGATAGAGGCCCAGAGACAGACTGCAGTCCAAAAAAGTACTACTTTTATTTCTGCCAATTTCTCTGTGCTCTGCCACATGGACCTATTGTATTGAAATACCAGTAATAATATGCAATTAAAACTACATTTGCAGCATCTTCACTTTATAGTATTTATTATTTCTGTCTGGGAGGTGTCTCATGGAGCAGCATGCAAAGTTACATCTATGTGGTCCACACTAACATTGAGAGAAGCCTTAAGGTGAGTTTTGCTAATGACTGAGAAGTCCTAGAGGCAAATGGCTTTTACCACATTTCACTCTTTACTCTATGGATACTGACATTTGTGTAGGTATTTTAATAAATTCCAAAAGAGCAGAGCTGGTTTAAATTAATTGTGTGGTGTGCCATATAGGCTTTGCTTAGCTCAACACAAACCCAGCAGCCAACAGTCAAAATCCCTATTGTCAAGTGTGGTTGAAACACACTTGCTTTTGTAACTTTGTTATTGTTTAGTGTGATGGTTCACGTCCCATTCCTTATAAAATAACAATAACTTTTAAAAAGCTGACGTGTTTTAAAGGAATCGTGGAATAAAGCGGGACTGTTTTTTATTAACAACTGCAATGAAAACAATAATATTGTATACTGTGTTTATTTAAATGTACATGAATTGTTTTATATTTAACAGTTGCACAAAGAAGATACATAATGGAGTATTACACTTTACCTGTGGGGTTGAAGGAGGCCACGGGTGGATGCCAGAACAGGAAAAAAGGAAGACAAACAGAAAATCAGTATTAGATTGGTGCTGAATGCTCAGTGCGTGTTCCCCTGGCAAGGTGCACATTCGCAGGGAAGTATGTAGTTTGTTATTCAGTAACCTTAATTGTCCATACAAGTAAAACTAAATTAAAAAGAAGATTAGAAGCAAATAATTACTGGTTTGTTTGTAAATGGCGTTTGTTAGCATCAGTGTGGTGCATGGCTGGCACCATGTTTGTGCATGCCAAGCAGTACAATGAGGCACCATGTTTGTGAGGGGCAGACATCGTAAAGCCTGTTTGCAATGCGCAAGCCAAATTAATTGTTACCGGTGTGTAACTGAAGGGCAGACCATGCCGTTATTAAAGTAAAGGGGTGTTGTGATTTGTAAAAAAAAAAAAATGAAATTGCACATTTATTGAAAATGATTCTAGGTAGAACTGTAATATAAAACCTAGTGATTTATGTAACTTTGATATTTATATAATGGTTGCCAACTGTATGTAAATAGATTTTAAATAGATTTCTCCCAAGGGGAGGAGTGATTTCAGCCTGGGTATAAAAGGGAGGCTGTGACAGGAAAAAAGGGAGGAGAGTTGAGATGGGTGCTGCATGAGTGTCCTGGCTAGACATAGCAAAGTATAGATATACTTTTTACTGTTTCCATGCCAAAAAAAAAACAGTTTAATCATCCTGCACTTAGGATTTTTTGTGTTTTGTTTTGTTTTGTAAAAAGTTTTAGTTTTTCTTAAAATTGTTTTGTTATGATTTTGTTCTGTTCAGTTCCTGGAACTTAGAAAAATAAAAAGGGGAAAAAAAAGAGAATTTGCAAACGAAACTTCTGTTGTCCGTGTGCTTCCCTGCAATACCATCTTTGGCCACTTGGCACATCCTAACATTTAGAATCATTATATTTAAATTACATTCTGGTATTACCAGTGATATAAATGCAATGTATGATTAAAATATGCAGTCTTTAAAAAAGGAAAATTCCATGAGAGCATTATGCACATCTGTAAGCTCTAGCCATTTTACATTTAAATCATTTTTTGATTCAATCTTCTCACATATATATATTCCATGATTTTTTATTCCAAAATTCCATGATTTCTACAAGAGAAGCACATCAAAAATTGTGACAGTCTCACACCAGTCTGTCATGTCCAAAGATTATGGATGCCAAAATAGTATTCCCAGGAGACCAGACAATCTCATTTATGCAGGGAACCCAGTGGAGGATGGATGTGGATTTTACACTGACTGTTTCTTGACAGTCTGAGTGAGCACATTTTACTGCAAAAGGCTGACAAATTAAAAATTCTAAATTGAAATCCATAGGTAAGAGCTGCTTGAGTGGTAGAACTAGTAGTGGCCTCCACCAGAATTCAGAATCCAGGCCCTCCAGCTCCATCTGTGTCACCCAGACACTTTCACTTGTGTGGCACAATTAATCATTTTAAGTTGAAAGGCAGCTTTGAGTAGTATGTTGTTTTGGATAATGACTGGATAACAACTGTGATGAAGCCCCTCTTATCAGGATGGCCCAGGGCTCTATCAACTCTTTTGTATAGGTGCGCCAAGAAAGTCTCAGAATCAGGGTATATATTTTCGCATGTGTGAACAGGATGGCTGCAGAGGTGACGTCAGACCAGAAATAGAAACCACAACAACCAATGGCGGGGCAAACTGAGACGCTATGGTGCTCAGCTTTTTATAAAATAATAAAACAAAAGATTTAAACAAATCACAACACAACTACACAAATAAAAGGGCCCGATGGCCAAATAAACAAACAATAAATAGTCACAAGTAGATGCAGGTTGCAAAAGCAGCATACGTACCAATTGTTACTGTATTTCTTTCTACCTCTCTCTCCACCCGTTCTCCACTCATTAACACACTCTTCACTGCGAAGCCAAACTGCAGGTCTTTTTATATTTGTGACTGAAGGACTAAATAGTTATCAGTTATGATATTATCCCTCGGTCACATTCTGCACAGATTTACTACAGATAAGAACATAAGAACATAAGAACATAAGAAAGTTTACAAACGAGAGGAGGCCATTCGGCCCATCTTGCTCGTTTGGTTGTTAGTAGCTTATTGATCCCAAAATCTCATCAAGCAGCTTCTTGAAGGATCCCAGGGTGTCAGCTTCAACAACATTACTGGGGAGTTGATTCCAGACCCTCACAATTCTCTGTGTAAAAAAGTGTCTCCTATTTTCTGTTCTGAATGCCCCTTTTTCTAAACTCCATTTGTGACCCCTGGTCCTTGTTTCTTTTTTCAGGCTGAAAAAGTCCCTTGGGTCGACACTGTCAATACCTTTTAGAATTTTGAATGCTTGAATTAGGTCGCCACGTAGTCTTCTTTGTTCAAGACTGAACAGATTCAATTCTTTTAGCCTGTCTGCATATGACATGCCTTTTAAGCCCGGAATAATTCTGGTCGCTCTTCTTTGCACTCTTTCTAGAGCAGCAATATCTTTTTTATAGCGAGGTGACCAGAACTGAACACAATATTCAAGATGAGGTCTTACTAGTGCATTGTACAGTTTTAACATTACTTCCCTTGATTTAAATTCAACACTTTTCACAATGTATCCGAGCATCTTGTTAGCCTTTTTTATAGCTTCCCCACATTGTCTAGATGAAGACATTTCTGAGTCAACAAAAACTCCTAGGTCTTTTTCATAGATTCCTTCTCCAATTTCAATATCTCCCATATGATATTTATAATGTACATTTTTATTTCCTGCGTGCAGTACCTTACACTTTTCTCTATTAAATGTCATTTGCCATGTGTCTGCCCAGTTCTGAATCTTGTCTAGATCATTTTGAATGACCTTTGCTGCTGCAACAGTGTTTGCCACTCCTCCTATTTTTGTGTCGTCTGCAAATTTAACAAGTTTGCTTACTATACCAGAATCTAAATCATTAATGTAGATTAGGAATAGCAGAGGACCTAATACTGATCCCTGTGGTACACCGCTGGTTACCACACTCCATTCTGAGGTTTTTCCTCTAATCAGTACTTTCTGTTTTCTACATGTTAACCACTCCCTAATCCATGTACATGTGTTTCCTTGAATCCCAACTGCGTTCAGTTTGAGAATTAATCTTTTATGCGGGACTTTGTCAAAAGCTTTCTGGAAATCTAAATAAACCATGTCATATGCTTTGCAATTATCCATTATCGATGTTGCATCCTCAAAAAAATCAAGCAAGTTAGTTAGGCACGATCTCCCTTTCCTAAAACCATGTTGACTGTCTCCCAGTACCCTGTTACCATATAGGTAATTTTCCATTTTGGATCTTATTATAGTTTCCATAAGTTTGCATATAATAGAAGTCAGGCTTACTGGTCTGTAGTTACCTGGTTCAGTTTTGTTTCCCTTTTTGTGGATCGGTATTATGTTTGCAATTTTCCAGTCTGTCGGTACCACCCCTGTGTCAAGAGACTGCTGCGTGATCTTGGTTAGCGGTTTGTAAATTACTTCTTTCATTTCTTTGAGTACTACTGGGAGGATCTCATCCGGCCCAGGGGATTTGTTTATTTTAAGAGCTCCTAGTCCCTTTAACACTTCTGCCTCAGTTATGCTAAAGTTATTTAAAACTGGATAGGAACTGGATGACATGTGGGGCATGTTGTCAGTATCTTCCTTTGTAAAAACTTGTGAAAAGTAATCATTTAACATATTTGCTATTTTTTTTTTCTTCCTCTACGATTTTGCCATTTGTATCTCTTAAACATTTAATCTCCTCTTTGAATGTTCTCTTGCTGTTGTAATATTGGAAAAACATTTTGGAATTGGTTTTAGCTCCCTTAGCAATGTTCATTTCTATTTCTCTCTTGGCCTTTCTAACTTCCTTTTTGACTTGCGTTTGCAGTTCCGTGTACTCTTTCTGCGTACTTTCTTTTTGGTCCTTTTTTAATGCTCTGTAAAGTGTCTTTTTTCGCTGAATATTTTTTTTAATTGATCTATTAAACCATTTTGGCAATTTAGTTTTACATTTAGATTAGTCTACTTTAAGGATATAAATGTTTTGCACCTCTAGTACTACATTTTTGAAGAACAACCATCCTTCTTCTGTGGGTGTTTTCTCTATTTTACTCCAATCTACTTCTGTTAGTCTCTGTTTCATACCTTCATAGTTTGCTTTTCTAAAATTGTAAACCTTAGCTTTAGTCTTTACTTTTGGGGATTTAAAAAACACTTCAAATGAGACCATGTTGTGGTCTGAGTTTGCCAGTGGTTCTCTGACCTCTGTTTTAGTTATTCTATCTTCGTTATTTGAAAAGACTAAATCAAGGCATGCCTCCCCTCTAGTGGGTGCCTTCACAAATTGTGTTAGGAAGCAGTCATTTGTCATTTCCACCATTTCTATTTCATCCTTCCCGCTACCCATCGGGTTTTCCCATTTTATTTGGGGGAAGTTGAAATCCCCCATTAGTATAGCTTCTCCTTTGCTACACACATTTCTAATGTCATTGTATAACAGATTATTGTGCTCACCGTCTGAATCTGGCGGTCTATAGCATGCTCCTATTATTATGCCTTTTGAATTTTTGTCCGTTATTCTGACCCATATTGATTCGGTTTTATTTTCTTTGTCCAGGTTTAACACCTGGGCTTCAAGACTGTTTCTTATGTATAGCGCTACCCCTCCTCCTCTTCTGTCCTGCCTGTCTTTCCTATACAGTGTATACCCACAAATATTATATTCGTCCCCATCACTCTCAGATAACCAAGTTTCTGTAACACCTATCACATCATAGTTACCTGTTAGTGCAGTAGCTTCAAGTTCTAGAATTTTGTTTCTGATACTTCTAGCATTTAGATAAATACATTTAATGGTTGTCTTACCTGAGTTGTTGTTCTTGTTTTGATGCGGTCTCCCTTCTGTTTTTTTTGTTGATTTCTCCCCCCTTCCTTTCTAGTTTAAATGCTTCCGAACCTGCTCGAGGATCTTTTCTCCAAGTAGACTGGTTCCCTTGTTATTTAAATGCAGTCCATCCCGTCTATACAGATAGTCCTCGTTGTAGAATGTGGTCCAATGATCAAGATAGGTGAAGCCTTCCCGTGTGCATCACGTCTTCAGCCATTCGTTTTGATTAATTATTTCCAGCTGTCCATATGGTCCTTTGCAAGGTGCGGGTAGTATACCAGAAAATACCACAGTTTTGTTTTTCTCTTTTAATTTCCTTCCTAGCTCTCTGAATTTGTTTTGCAGGGATTTTGGTCTGTCTCTTCCAATGTTGTTTGTACCGATGTGGACGACTACTACCGGGTCGTCTCCTGTTCGTTCTAGGAGCCTGTCCACGTTCTCAGTGATGTGCTTGACCGAGGCTCCCGGAAGGCAGCACACTGTTGTAGTAAGGGGGTCCAAACTGCGAATTGAACTTGCTGTGTTTCTCAATATGGAGTCCCCAACAATCATGACCTCCCTTCTTTTTGCTGTCTGGTCACCACTGTCAATAGGGTCCTGGATGTTGTTCCTTTCATTCTTTTGTTGTTGGTTCTGCTCATCAAAATTCTGAAGTGACTCAAATCTGTTGGTTGTTTTGATTTCTGGTGGTTGTGTTTGACGAAGTTTCTTTTTTTCCCTGCTTCTGCCTACCTGAACCCAGCTGTTCTGACCTTCTATCTTCCTGGTGGCTTTCAGTCTGTTAGGGGTGATGCAGACTTCCATGAATTGTGGGTGACTGTCAGCTAATTATACATTATGCTATGTACATACATTCCCACAAGGTACGCATTCCCACGAGGTACGCTCAAACAAATAAGGTCAGCGGTATCTCGCTCGTCCGGCCAAACAGTACATAAATCATAATAATTCAATAATAAAGCATAAAAATAGTGCATAAATAGACACAGACATGGGGTTCCCCGTCACAGCGTGGTTTACACACTTTAATTATTTACACCAATAAATAAATAAATAAATAAATTCTAGCTCCCTTGGAGCACAACCTAACACTGTTTATCTTTTGACTCTAAACCACAAGCCAGGGAATGCTAACTCTTTTTAGCCTGTAAAAAATCTAACAGTAGATCTTTTAAAGAGTACCTTTCTTTGTTTTAAGTTTCTTTTCCTCAAACCACCCCATACATCCTTTTCCTGGTAGTGTCTACTCCCTTACACAACCTCTCCTATATGCTCTCCCATTGACCCTGGGCCTACTACCTTCACTGAAGCACCTTTCTAAACAAACATTCCATTTGTTTCCACACTATTCTATTTAACTAATAAAGCAATTTATGAATTAAATATTTCAACATGTGGCTGTGAAAAAGCGGTCATCTTGACCCCAGGCTGTTCCTCTACGCCTGAACCCAAGATGACTGCAAGCCTGTGGCAGAGTGGTTTGCAGTGCATAGGTGTAGAGGTGATACAGTGCTCAAGAGAATGACAACAACAATGTTACTGGTGAAATGATGGTTTATTTGTAATCCAAAGTCACTTGACAACAGTAAATAACAATGTTAACAGGCAATACACATTGCTCAGTAAAACCATAGGGCTCAGTCCCAAAACATATAAACACAGTATTTAATACACACACAATATACAAACACGGTCATAAATCCAAAGTGAGTGCTATAGTGCTCGTGGTGCAAATACAATTAATCGTGAAACAAGTGCAGTGTTGTTCGGGTTTTGTGCTCTGAATCATGTTAGCCATCTAATAACAACAAACAAGTATAATTTAGACATAACAAAACAAAAAATACGATTTACAGTACTGTTCTCCTTCTGGTTTAGCATTAACTATAACAAGAGAACAAATCACCTCGCTACGTCCCCTTAAGTACCATCAATCACATCCTGTTGGCTGCTCCTCCAATCCACGGCTGCCACATCACTTCCGTTGACTTGGTGTACCGTAGCTCCGCACCTTTTCTAGATGGTCTACTTCCACCTAACCTGGGAATGAATTGTCTGGCTATCCAGTCCAGGGCACTGTGTTCCTTTTACACAGCATCCTCACAGGTCAGGAGGGAGGTTTATCACCAAGAATCATTCTCTCTGTCATACAGCCACGAAACACACATTTTACTTGTGCAGGACCTCCACTCTGTCACACAATCTATTGACTGATGCATACCCATCTAATTTAATTTGATATTCCAAAGAAAGCAGCTGACATAGTAGTTAGTATTTTTCTGCTGACTAATAGTAAATGTTTTTTATAGAAGACAGATAAAAAAAAACCAAAAAAACATGATTAATATGAAATTCTTCTATTGCTATGAATGCAGACAAGCAGTGGGTTACATGACCTACAGATGAAGATACCAATGACATGCTGAAAGCAGTGTTATAAAATCAGAAATGAAGGTTTACTAAGCCAGACATGTTATTAGAGTGTGTGTTTGACTGACAGGCACAGTCACATCTGAATAGTCAGACCTGATTTATATGCTGTAGTGAACATAGGCCTACATGTTTCATTCCTGTAATCTAATAACTAATCTGGTGCTGCTGCAAATAGGACGCCAACATATCCTGTCCTATATATTAGAGGCATACAGCAAAATCCCCCATTTATTAAATATTTCGGTTATTGGCTAAATCTTCTGTACAGGGACAAGGCACTTTTTTAGATAAAAGATATTTGACCTTTCAGTAAATTGTTGGAATCAAGATTTTGAAAATTGTATTAATTATCATGATAATCATGATGCAAGAAGCTTTCTCTATCTACTTTCTACTGTAGCTACTTGTGAATGAGTCTGCTATTTATAGACTCAGAACAGATAAAGGTTTTACACGTATGTATTTTATTTATTTACTCCCAAGCTGTATTATTAGAAGAATTAAAAAATGAATACTTCAGAAACAGCAACACGGAAACTCAAATTTAGGAGATTCTGAAGACACAAGGAGCTGATATTGAGTTTAAGGTTGTTTATATTTCATAACGTAACAGCTTTCCAAAATCCCAACATGTGAAACCATTTTATAAATCATTATTAGTTTATTTTCATTGTCAAAATGTATTTATATAATACATAATGTCAATTAAAATTAGGTGTCTTTGAGGGGACCTCACTAATAAATAAATAAATAAATAAATAAATAAAAACTTACTTGTAGATGTGTCATCTATGCATCAAATTAAGTAACAGTGTGTGCATGCATGTACTTTACATGTGAATTGTGTATAGGCTGATGGATTGTGGGACAGGACAAACTTGCTGTGGATCAAAAATATTTATAGCTTTCAGAAACTTATGATATGTTTGAATAAGGCAAGGTTTGAGAATCAGGATTGGACAGTCACTAACAGATCAATACATTGCAATGAGACAGAGTTGTGTAAATTCACCATCACATTTTGGAACCTCTTTTGAATACCCAATTCCTTCTTCTAAAAAAGCCACAGTTGTGTTTTAAATGACTGAGGAGAAGTTGTATTTGTGGAGTAAGACACTAGCCTCAGATTGCACTTTTCAGATGCTCTTTAAAATTAATGTTCTTGCACATGTTCTTGCATTTATGACTGTATTCAAGTTTTTAACCTCAGGAAAATATTCGTCCAAATGCTTGCCTCCTAGTAAGGGCTAATATATTGGCTAATCCAAGTCACATTGTTAAAATCCATATGCAATTTTTTAAACAATGGTGTCAATTAACGGCAGATAAACTGATAAAACTTTAAGATTCTCATGCAGCGAGGTTTACTGTACCCCCTTTGTCAAATTTTCTTCATATGGAGTTGTATTTTTTTTTTTAAAGCCAATGTCATATTACTGCAAATATAGTTTTTCTCCTTCATTTTTTTAAGTCCCTGGGCGTCAGTTACTCTCCTCAGGAGGGCGATGTTTCTCTTCATGTGCTATTCTTTGGAACTTACTGCCAGTATTTGTTAAAAAAATGTAATCTACACTTAAAACACGCTTGTTTTCCTTGGATTTTGGTAATTAACTGTCTTTTAAATTTTTATTTAACTTATAATGGATGTTTCTAATGGATTTATATATTGTAATGGCTTTTAATGGTTTTTAAATGTTGTTTCAAATGTATCCTTTTAATGTGTCATCACTGCTCTGCCCCCATCCTCATCAGCTCTTCTCAACACTTAATAAGCTACTCCGTCCCGTCCCCCATCCCAATCTCCTTCCCTCACAACCCTCACTGCTATGATCTCTCTTACTATTTCACCACCTAAATCAGTACTCTCCCCCAGACTAGCCCCCACCCCCAGCTTCCAATTCCACATCTACTTGCTCCTAATGCCCTCTTTATTGCTTTCCCACCACATCCTTACCTGAACTCTCCTCCGTCATTGCCAAGGCCCACCCTACCTCTCCCCCCCTGGACCCTGTACCTGTTTCCCTCATATCCCCACTCCTCCCTCTTATCCTCCCTTACCTAGTCTCCCTCCTTTCTCTTCACTGCTATCTTTCCTGACATCTTCAAATCATGCCTCTGTTAAAAAAACCCTCTCTAGACTCTGCCTGCCATACTAATTACCGCCCAATCTCTCTTTTTCCATATTGCTCTATGCTCTTTGAGCGTCTTGTCCACTCACGCCTATCACACTACATATCCGTCAATTCCCTCTACCCTTGATTTCAATCTGGCTTTCGTCCCTCCCATTTCACTGAGACTGCCCTCCTCACTGTTCAGAATCATCTGGCCACCTTCTCCAATGCTGGCAGCTCCTCAATTCTCATTCTCCTTGATCTTTCCTCTGCCTTTAACACAGTTGCTCCCCCCATCCTCTTCTCCACTCTTTCTAAACTAGGTACCTCTGGGACACCCCTTGGCTGGCTGCAGTGATACTAACAGCCCCCCCCCACCCCGCCACCCCCCCTTTTACCCCTGACCTTGCCCGTATATCAGCTTGCTTGATTGCTATCCAATCTTGGATGGTGTGCCGATACCTCCTCGTCAACCCATCAAACACTGAAATCCTTTTCTTCCCTTCCCCCTTGTGGCAGAGCAAAGCTCTGCTCTTTAAATTGGCAGGGATGGGGTTAACTTCCCCTACCTGCCTGGGTTTATTATGTTCAGGTGGCTGGGGTTGATTAGTTGATTAGGTTGATTAACAATCAATCAGCGCCCAGCCACCTGATATAAAAGGAGGCCTCTGCTTCTCATTTGGGAGAGAGGGATCTGAGGAAGCAGGTTGGTGTTTGTTTTGTGGTTTTTGAATTTTCTAAATCCAGTGAAGGCATTGCCCAGCCTGGAAACTTTATTTTTGTGAGTTTTGTTTTTGCTTTATTTGTGTTTGAGTATCTGTTATTTTGCCCTTGTGCACTTTATTTTTGTTTATTTATAATAAAATAGTTATTTTTTTGAACTGCAGTCTGTCTCTGGGCCTCTATCCACTCGCCAGCCTGCCACACCCCTCTTTTCCCCCACCCTGCCCTACCACCTCATTCCCTCCCTTATCCCTCATTCCATCCCTCTCTGTAATAATAACAGTAATAATAAAAAGGCCTACGTATATAAATAAGTCTTCAATCTTGACTTAAAAACAACAAGACTCATAGCTTCTCTGACAAAAAAACGCAGAACGTTCCATAATGTAGGAGCCTTATAAGAAAAGTCCTTTCCTCCCATACTATTAGTATTTACCCTTGGAATAACCAAGAGCCATGCATCCTGATATCTAAGATTTCGCTTTGGAATGTATGGGATCAACAGCTCTGGTAAATAACTAGGTGCTAATCCATTAAGGGCTTTATAAGTTAAAAATAAAATCTTAAAATCAATTTGAAACTGCGCAGGAAGCCAGTGTACGGAGTAATATGATCACCTTTTCTGGTTTTAGTTAGAATTATTGCAACAGCATTCTGAATAAGCTGCTAGCAAGACACCAAATATTTTGGAATCCCAGAAAAAAGTGCACTACAATACTCAATTCTCGATGGAACAAAGGCATGCATTAGCCTCTCAGCATCAGATACAAAAACAGATTCAAGTTTAGCTATATTTCTGAAATGATGAAAAGATGCTTTAGTAATTGTCCTAATATGGGACTCAAATGATAGAAAAGGATAAAAAATGACCCTCAAATTTCTTGCTTCAAGTTTTAGTTCTGAGGAAAGGCTGCTAAGATCTATTTTATATAAATCAACTTTTTTTAATTGGTGCTATGATCCCACAAGCATGACCGCCATTTTATCAGAATTCAACAACAGAAAATTCTGTGACATCCAACACTTTATGTCCGCAAAGCAAGCAGCTAATAGCATCTCAGTAGAGTGATTGTCTGGATTGAAAGACAGCTTAGTATCAATGGAAATTCACTCCATGCCTGCAGATAATATCAGCTAATGGCTACATACATTATGAAAACAACGGGGGACCTAAAATAGAACCTTGAGGAACACCACAGACAACCTCTGACAAATCAGACTTCATCTCCCCGACAAAAACACTGAAACCTACAGGAAAGATAAGACCTAATCCAAGAACGGACACCACCTGCCAAACCCACTAAACTCCCAAGCCGATTTAATAGAATGGAATGGTCCATGATATGAAAGGCAGCACTAAGCTCAAGAAGATGTAAAATTGAAGGGATGCTAGAGTCAGTTTATCAAAAGATCATTTACTACCCTATAACTCAGACACTGCTGATGTGGAAAAAAAAAAAAAAAAAAAAAAAAAAAACAGGAACTGCAAGTATACTTTTACTGTGAAAAAGTCAAAGGAAATATACATGTAGTAATATTGTTATATCATGTTTTATAATGAAAATAGATATTTTTTAACAAGATCTGTAGAATTGTTCTGTTAGCTACAGTAACTTTAAAATCCTTTTCACATAAGCTCACAGGCTGTGATGAAGCAGCTGTGCTCCACAATTACTATTTAATGTGTCACAACATAAAAATATTATATGATAGCAGTCCCAACATGTTGTTTCTCATATTAATTATTTGTACAAAAAAATAACTGCATTACTCCCAAAGAATTATTATTATTATTATTATTATTATTATTATTATTATATTTTGACAGATTTGATACTTAAACAATCACTGCGTCTATCTGATTCAAAATTAGCAATTGGAAATATCTGAATAGCTTTGTCATTTTGTTGGCTCATTTAGAAACCTCCTGTCAGAGTATCTTAGCAATATATTTAGCATGCAGTAGTAATTTAAAATAAACCCTTAGGGAAAATTTTAAAAGTTTTAGCTTATTTAATTACTCTTATTTAATTAGTTTCAAATTGTCAGGTTGATTATAAAAATGTTTTCCCTATTGGAAAGAATAGCTTTCTATATATAAAATATTTTTGACCAGATTCGTAGATTGGCTTTGACAATAGTTAGACAGTTCCTAAATAATTTTTTTGGAACAGTAAGTATTTTTTTTTTTTTTTTTTTTCCATGTAAAAAGGAATCCACTTTAAATCTTTATAGCCTTCAAGAAAATAAGCTCTGGTCGGCAAGACTATGAGCTCTGGTTGTAGTTGAAACCTATGTATATTTAATTTAAACACTGAACTGCCCATATTCAATTTGATCCAATTTAACTGGCATTGTGAGCGTGTATTTGTTTACATAGAGAGCTATATTTGTTGGGGGCTGGACAGAATCTGTAATGGCAGTGTATCACACAACACTGCCTGTCACAATCTTTCCTCCTTCAACCTTGACTGCAGCCAATCTATGAGATTGGGGTCACAGCACCAATGTAACAGCCGAGATTGGGCACGAATCAGCGATCCTGTGCACAGCAAGCATAATGCAAAAGAGCCAGGGGACAAAATCTGTAACAGCAGTATATCACACAGCACTGCCCATTACATTAGGATCTGTTGGTGTAGAGACAAGGGACATTATTCTTGTGCATTCTACTCACATATAGCAGGAAGCTGGCCAGTAAACACACCAAGAGTTTAACTAAGACAGACATTCTGATACAGTGTGTGAGTAAAACACAAAAATTGCCATCATGCAGCCAAAGTAAGGATATTGAGGAATTATCTTTCACCTTCTTTCAATTGTCTGGTGCCAGATTTAACACCACCCTCTTGGACAAATTAAGACACACAAAAATAATTTCAACAATTTTGAGCTTGGGGTTGGTGAATTATAAATTTGTTATCCAGGGGAAATGACAGTGAAAACAAGAAACACAGAGTTTGTGGTTATGCTCAGTTGTATTAAAAAAAAAGTATTGATATTTAGGTGAATGAAAAATAAACACTCAAAGTATTTTTAATATGTGTATTAAATGTTTTACCACAAACTGTATGTATTTTCCTAAAAAATATAGTAATGTATTAAGAAAAAGCATTAAACACATGGAGGCAATCATTGAGTAATACTTTGACAATGTAGGTCTCACATCATTAAGTTGAGAGTGCAGCTGATAAGAGCTATCAGATATAAAAATAGATGCAGTTGCTTATGGTAGAAAGAGTCCCTTGTGGAGCTGTTAGTTGTACAGTGACCACCTGTAAGATAAGAGCCATCTGGAGATTCAGTGAAGCACAAGACCCCCTTTGATTGACTATCCTTTGCAGGAGCTGTCTTCTGTTACTGCAGCACTAGTACAAGTCAATTATTTGCAGAACCATGGCAGTAGTGCAGAAAAAAGGATACAGATATTAGTACAAGTTTAAATCGAGCTTATTTTCCTCTTTAAAAAAATGTGTGTGACATGAACACTGTATTCTGGTGTATCTATTAGTTAGCCACATGTTTTGAACAATATATGTAGCTCATTACTGTTATATTTCTTTACAAACATATTCAGTTTATCATCACAATCCTTTGTCTTCCTTCTTTTGGTCTGAAATCTGTCATCCTTATATAAAACTTTTATTATTTCATCAATTTGTAGTTGCTGTTTTTTAATGCTTTTATTACACTGACAGCTCCCTAAAATGGTTCAAATATCAATAAAGAAACCAAAACATCTGTGAGTCAGTTATATTGAATGTGTACAGACATCCCATTGCGACTGACTTTTAAATTGTAATTCTCTAGTTAGTTCTGTAGTGCCATCATATGTTCATCTAAAGTAACACATGTACATTTACACTGAGGTGCTGGTCTTTTTGCTGTAAAAGTGCCTTACTTAGTTTTGCTTATGATTTGAGAATTACCACGAAAAACATACTACATTTTAAACCTTTAAAATATTATTAACGGGTATGAAAAGAAGCCCTTATAGAAAATGATTCATGTTAGTATTATATATTCAACAGTACTGTGTAGGGCGGTTTTGGTAGCATTTAAGCAGTGCATAGTTGTAACCAGTATTAATAGCAGACTACAGTATGAAGTACTGAATTGATTTTACTGAAGGCCCATGGGTATTCTAGTAATAAACTATTAGTACAGGGCTAACTCTCTATGACGCGTGATGTAAATAGTGTTTATTTTGTTGTGTATAAATAGCTTTTTTTTATTTTGCATTGGTACTTATTTTTCCTAATGTGTATGTTTATTCCATCAACTTCGTCCCACAACAGCAACATCTTTCCAGTTCAAATGTTTACTTAAACCCCTGTGTTATGTTTTAGTTGCGGTATGGGAGAAATGGTATATGTGGTCATGTGACCAGTTTAAAACAAGGACAATGGCTTGAATGTATTTGTTTCTGTTGCGATTTAATCATTATTTGAAAATTTACTATTTACTTGTTTGTGAATAGAAAGGGTATGGTCTCCACAAATGTAAAAATACTTTAAAGGTGTTTTATTTAAAAATCACTTTCTGTTTGGGCCCTCCTAGTCATGTGACTTGACGTGTGTGTATAAAAGCTGGTGAGGAGGCACTAACCCATATGATTAGTGACTTTTACTATTGATATTGTTAGTTTGATTCTCTTTTGGTTCGATTCATAGAAAGGGTGTATTACTTTTGTAGACGTAATATTTGTCTTACAAATGTCTACCAGGATAATTAAACATTACACATTGTTTGAGGAATGTACACTGTCAGGCCAAAAATATTAAACTGGTTTATCCCTCAATGCAGTTACTGTTTTGCTCAGTCACTGTGTTACAGAAGTATTCACTGAATTTTATAGTAGAAAATGCTCATTGGAGGTTAGCCTTTTCATAAAGAGTAAATTTGTTAAATACTTTTACACTAGAAACCAAAAGTCTGTATTTTTTTTTTTTTTTTAATAAAATCTACTCGAAGAATGTGAATGACAAATCACAACTGCACATTATGCATTTTTATTTAATAATTTTTTTATTTATTTTTTAGTTCATTTTGCCTTGATAGGTATTATACATCCATTGTACAGTATTTGAATATTCTTGTGGCTGGACAGCTTTGTGGTGAAATCCCCAGACCAGGAAGTTGACACACAAACACAGGTAGTGCAAGCTGAAGCGCTGGTGCGTGTTTTTGTTTAAAAAGTCAGAGAAAACACTGCTCACAGAGCAAAATAAAAATGTTTCACAAAAAGAAATCTCAAAACTCAAAACAATACTTATGTCAAGCTGGACATTCACCTTCACTGATCCATAAATACTATCATGCTGGTCCTTCCACCATAAGTAGCAATATTGTTTTATTTTTACTTTGTTTCGTTCTCCCGTACCTCCTCGCTGTACAATCTCCCCTGCAGCAAACACTGTGGGTTTTTATAGGTGTGGTCGTCTCCAGATTAGTAATACATGAATCAATCAGACCACATTCTGCATGAGAATTCTATATTTGCGTGGTCGGCAGCCAATCTGTTAATAATTAATTCGCTGCTGACCACGCAATCTCACGAGATGTCGGCAGAGACAAGCTGCTAGCATCGCCTTTGCCAGACCACATTTAACTGACACAATACAACACTTTTAAACACACACACACAAATAATACATTTAAGTCACCAATAAATTCACCTGTTCTAAAACCAAAACATTGCATTTTTAGCAGGGCTTTGCCTGGCCCCCTGTTTATACACTGAACCCTGAACCCTGTACCATATTATATATGTTTTGGCCCACAAATTTCTCTACTCAAAAATTTGAAACCACCATTCTGAAAAGCAGGACATTTCCATAGCAAGAAATAGGAAGCACAACCATTAACTGTACTGTGAGACACAGATGGCAGATACTTTGCATATTCTACTGGTGGTTATAAAATATGGATCAAATCTGGACTTTTTTTTTTACTTTTACTTTTTTTATATATATATATATATATATATATATATATATATATATATATATTATATATATATAATATATAAATATATATTTTTAAAACTACCCTTTCTCTTCCTCTAATCTATGGTAACTTTATGTTATAGACCTTAAAAGCTTTTGTTACACAAGCAACTTGATTTGGCAGCCAAAAAAACAGACATTTGTTGCTTGCGTAACAAGGGTATTTTAAGTTGAATATCTGAACACTAATCTACAGGGAAACAGTTCAGGACATTAGTTGTAGGCAGCATAGTTTAATGATGTATTAATAGTTACCAGCCTATTGTTCTAAATTCCAGGTCTGGTTTTCATTATGACCCCGTAGCTAGCTGGAGGGCGCGATATCTCACTTATAGAATGTTCCTGTACTGTGTTATTATTATGAAAAGCCCTGTAAAACATCCCTCCTGATGTGTTTTATTTGCAGGAGGAGAAAATAAAGTGCCATTGATTTGACCATAGCGATATGAGTAGGTGGAGCCAGGGCCAGGGCCACTGCATGACTGACAGTCTTTATAGGAAGTAGCCCCAATCCTGGATGACGGTAGATTGGAGGACAAGGGGAGTAGAATAGTCCCATTTTGCTACAACTTATCTAGCCCATAGGTTACTATATAACTCAGCCAGCTATGTGATCAACCCCAAAAAAGGTTTACAGTGGCTTGTGAAAGTATTGACCCCCCTTGGCATCTTTCCTATTTTGTTGCCTTACAACCTGGAATTAAAATGGATTTTCTGGGGGTTTGTATCATTTGATTTACACAACATGCCTACCACTTTGAAGAAGCAAAATATTTTTTATTGTGAAACAAACAAGAAATAAGACAAAAAAACAGAAAACTTGAGCGTGCATAAGTATTTACCCCCCCCCCCAAAGTCAATACTTTGTAGAGCCACCTTTTGCAGCAATTACAGCTGCAAGTCTCTTGGGGTATGTATCGTGGCACATCTAGCCACTGGGATTTTTGCCCATTCTTCAAGGCAAAACTGCTCCAGCTCCTTCAAGTTGGATGGGTTCCGCTGGTGTACAGCAATCTTTAAGTCATACCACAGATTCTCAATTGGATTGAGGTCTGGGCTTTGACTAGGCCATTTCAAGACATTTAAACCACTCGAGTGTTGCTTTAGCAGTATGCTTAAGCTCATTATCCTGCTGGAAGGTAAACCTCCGTCCCAGTCTCAAATCATAGTGCCAGACATAATGTTTTCCTTGATGGCCAAAAAGCTCAATTTTAGTCTCATCTGACCAGAGTACCTTCTTCCATGTGTTTGGGGAGTATCCCACATGCCTTTTGGCGAACACCAGACGTGTTTGCTTATTTTTTTCTTTAAGCAATGGCTTTTTTCTGGCCACTCTTCCATAAAGCCCAGCTCTGTGGAGTGTATGGCTTAAAGTAGTCCTATGGACAGATACTCCAATCTCCGCTGTGGAGCTTTGCAGCTCCTTCAGGGTTATCTTTGGTCTCTTTATTGCCTCTCTGATTAATGCCCTCCTTGCCTGGTCCGTGAGTTTTGGTGGGCTGCCCTCTCTTGCCAGGTTTGTTGTGGTGCCATATTCTTTCCATTTTTTAATAATGGCTTTAATGGTGCTCTGTGGGATGTTCAAAGTTTCAGATATTTTTTTATAACCCAACCCTGATCTGTACTTCTCCACAACTTTGTCCCTGACCTGTTTGGAGAGCTCCTTGGTCTTCATGGTGCTGCCCCTTGCTTAGTGGTGTTACAGACTCTGGGGCCTTTCAGAACAGGTGTATATATACTGAGATCATGTGACACTTAAATTGCACACAGATGGACTTTATTTAACTAATTATGTGACTTCTGAAGGTAATTGGTTGCACCAGATCTTATTTAGAGGCTTAATAGTAAAGGGGGTGAATACATATGCACGCACCACTTTTCCGTTATTTATTTTTTACAATTTTTTTAAACAAATTATTTTTTTCATTTCACTTCACCAATTTGGACTATTTTGTGTATGTCCATTACATGAAATCCGAATAAAAATCCATTTTAATTCCAGGTTGTAAGGCAACAAAATAGGAAAAATGCCAAGGGGGGTCAATACTTTCGCAAGCCACTATAAGTACTTCAGTTAGCCCTGGTTGTTGATTTAGTCCCATGTTAATGAGTAGTGGTTAGAAAGCTAGCAAGTAGGGGTTACACCTGCATGCTGCCTTGTAAATGTGAAATTCACAGGAGAGAAAAGACCATTGTTAACATGTTGGCAGCACTCATACTTGGCAATGAAGTACGATAATACAAGCATTGTCAAAGCGAAGGAAGGCTGCTGACATTATACTGACAATTTTAGATGAAGAAGAGGAGAACAAAATGCCAGTTTTAGGTTCATCTGTGGATTATGAGACATGAAGAGTGAGGTTCCTAATTTCCTATAAACATAAAATGTAGGAGCTTCAATGACCAAATAGTCCCACACCTACACATGATATAAAATACCCATTAAAGGGAACATAAGGACCTTTTTATTTTACTGTGTTACATGTTCCCATGTGTTGCTACAACTATTTACGTACAGTGTGTGTGTATTGTTTTTTTGGTTTTTTTTTACATTTTGACCACTTTTTTAAACTTTTAAATTACATTCCCTGCATCAAAATGGCTTTGCATGTACCCGCTTGGACCTCTCAGAACTACATTTCCCATCATTCTCCTGCTCACATATGTAACTGAGATGGATTTACCAGTGAGCCCTTTACACTTGAACTAAATTTAGATTTTGTTTACCAAAGAACAGCTCCCCCAGTTCCTTGCATAAGAAGGGTAGCTTATTTTGTTTCTATTTTGAAATAGTCTTTTCTAAAAATGTCTTTTCTAAAAAGACATTTTTAGCAAAAAGAAAATCAAGTAGTTCACATCACCATTTTTATTATCATTGTGCCTTTACTATATTGAGATGGTTGCTGTTGTATTGCCAGCAAAATGGAGCATAGTCCTAAACTGGGCTACATGTTGCTGGCTTGTTGTTAGCATGTTGACCACCATGGTCACACAAGGGCAACAGAATTCTCTCTCTTGTTGCCATCAGCAAAAGGTGCTGGGGGGGGGGGGGGCTTTTATATAAAAAAAGTTTCCAAAAACATTATAGAAATATTTATTTTTTGCGAACTATATGTATTACTTCCTAGCATAGCAGCTGCCAAAGGCAGGAATAGCATGTTATTAAGCCAGCACCGTTAAATAAAGCTGATAACACAGTCACTGACTTTGCGTATTACTTTCGTTGTTGTATTTGTTAACAGTACTGTAATAAATTGCTGTTGTTTTTTACACTCCTCTTTTTCAAGGCTTCTCAGTGTCTTCTGGTTTTTGTTCCAAATGAGCTCTGAGTTACTTACCTAACCCCTTAATTGAATAAATAGTTTGGCCTTTTTAATACGTTTTTAACACTTACACAGTCGGAGATTTCAAGTGAGCTATAAAATCTGCAAAATTTTAGGAGCAGAAAAAAACAATTGAATTAAAATGAGTTCAATTAATGTTTTAGTTAAATAATTGAGAGCTCAGTTGGAATGAAAACCAGAAGACACTCCTAGAAAAATCCTTTTCGACCTGGATAATCATCATTTAATATGTTTAAACTGCAAAATATACTATATTGCATACAGACATGTACTACAGCTCCTACAGTATGAGGCAGAGTCAGTTTTCACCACACATGCTCCCTCTAAAACTCAGACTAAATGTTTGTTAATAGTTTTTAATTTAAATAATCTCAACAGCGTCACAGATGCCTGTTAGGTTGTTGTTAGATTAACACTTTATATACCATAGTATGTATACCAACATCTAAACATGTCTCTTTATTTATAAATGTGTCTGTATCTAAACATCTAGGGAGGTCCCTATTTTAATTATTTATCTGGCAGTGCCATTTTAGCCAATGAACTGCAATCATCCTTAAATTGTTAAAATGTACCTTTTGGTTTCTTGTTACCTGTATGTTTTCATCTTGCAAAGAAGATTTTCATAGAAACATAAGACATAAGTGTTTGTGTAAACTAAAAAGAAACAAACAAACAAAAAAAAGGTTTGTGTAACAAGATAAATACATATCCCAGGGGGCGGCGCACAATTGGCCAAGCGCTGCCCAGGTGGTGTAGAGGTTAGGTCGACGGGGGAGTCCTTGGGTCACCATGCACCAGCGACCCCTGTGGCTGGCCGGGCACCTGCAGGTCGGCCTGTGCGCAGTTCAGAACTGCGCGGTCCTCCGATGCTGTAAGTTCTGGATATGGCTGCATGGAGGGCTTGCAGAGTGAAGAAAAACAGACAGTTGACGACACCCATTTCAGAGGACATGAGTGCGAGTGCTCGTTAGTGCGAGTGCTGAGTTAGTTTGGGAAGTGCAGCGGTGAGCCAGGTTGAATAATAATAGGTCATTCCAAAAATTGGGAGAAAATTGGAAAATGAATAAAAATAATTGTTCAAAAAACTAAAAAGATAAATACATATACCTCTCAAAATTAATTAATAACAAGTACACAAGAGTATTTTATTTACGCAAGCAATTTGTTCCTACAGTTCAAAAAAAGCAACCGTCAAGCTGTTGGCACATTTATGTACAAATATGGTTAATTTTACAGCCAGCTACAAAGCACTGTTTGTGGAAGTACAAAATAATTATACAAGGTTACGCCAAAAGCATCGTCAGGTTAATATTGAATACTTAACATCATTACAGTTATCAATATAAGACATGGTTTAAAAATTATCACAAACTATAAAGAAACCAAATTAAACACTACAACCTAACAATACCAGAAAGAGATTTAGCATAATACTGTTAGCGAAGGAACTGTAATACTGCACATTTCATACAACAGTTGACTCAGCAAGACAGTCTCTAAGTGTAAATAAAAAAGCTTTGAAATCAGTAAACTACTACCATTTAATGCATAACCATGCCACAAATAACAACTATATTCACAGTCTTTACCTAATACAAGATTTGTTAAAAAAAACTATGCTGCATGACTAGTAACAGTACAGAGTTTAACACTGTTTTTTATAGAAATGCACTAACACTGATAAAGAGCTCACAATGGTTCAATAAGTGCACAAAACTAGCTTTTGAAACACTGACAAAACAAGAATTGTCAGGCAACAAAATTATGAGACACTGTACTGCAAAACCAAGAGCAATATAAATAGGCAACACAGATCCAAAACACCAAGTTTGGTCCAGAATTAAGGATAATATTTGATTTGTGACTGGCAGGGTGAAAGCCTAAAATGTACATAATGTGTGTCTCTCTCTCTCTCTCTCTCTCTCTCTCTCTCTCTATTATATATATATTATATATAATATATATATATATATAGTCTGAACTTGTATCAGTGTCATCAGGGGCCAAGTCTAAGTCACTATGATTCGAGTCCGTCCGAGTCACGAGTCCTTGACTTCGAGCCTTGAGTTCGAGTCCTTGAAACAAACTCCAATCAATTTTTATTCAACTAGTGGTAGTAGTGGGGGGCAGTTTACCTAGTGAACGTTGTCTGATATACCTCTGAAAAAATGCACAAATATTAAAAAATTAAAGCTTTATTTTTTCTAGCTAGATTTTTAGTTGCGTGCCTATTTCAACTTGTCTGTTACTATGTTATTTTCTTTTTGGAACTGGAACGCTGTTTGAATGTACCTGAAGCTTATAGATAAGCTTTAAGCTCAAGTTTGTGGATGTTTTTTTTTTAAACTTTGCTAAAAGTCGTGATCTGGACTATAGAGCCGGTGTAGTGTTAGAAAGAGGTATATTGTCAGATTTCAAGTGGTGCAATGTTAGATTTTGGTACAGGTGCAATCAATTGTGATCTGATGGGTGTTTTCCTATTGTCAAAAAGAGGTACATTTACCGTTAATTATACTTTTTTTTTTTTTTTTTTGCACACTTGAACTGGAAACAGACACTTAATTTTGTCTGTGAATTATTCTCCTATATATATATATATATATATATATATATATATATATATATATATATATATATATATATATATATATATACACAGGTAAAAAAAAAATGTACAAGTGTATTGCATATGATAAATATTTGCATGCTATTTTCTTAACAGTGAAAAAATATGAAAAATTTGATTAAAAAAGATGTAAAAGACCTAAAACAGCGTAACGCACCAGATTTGAATGGGCACTTCCTTGCTTTCTTAGAGAAGTTGTTTACATGCATGAGCAAGCGAAGTGTGCTGAGTACCACTTTTCCTGAAAATAACACTACACTGGTAAGAAATTAAAGTTACTTTCACCTCTGACTATAGCATCTGCTTTGACTTCAATTCGGGGAAAATCTATCAATCTGATTTAGACATTGCCGGAACTCTATACATACTCGTCACGTTAATCACGTTTATATCTCCGGTCCCAAGCCTGATTGTGTTTGAGGTCCGAGTTACACGAGGTCGAGTCCGAGTCTTTGCGGCGGGCCGTGACTCAATCCTGAACTCCGGATGTTCAGCCATATTAATAAATATATATATATATATATATATATATATATATATATTATATATATATATATATATATATATATATATATAGGGTTGGCAGGGAGAGGGTTCAAATCCTCCCTGCCAGAGTACATGGAACATAATGGGAGAGGGTTGTTCGGGAGAGGATTTAGGTGAGTCCAGCTGCGTGCTGTGTGCAGTGTGCTGTGCATTTTTGTTTTGGTCTGTGAAGGCGAATGCCCAGCCAGACATAAGTATTGTTTTGTGTGAACCTTTTATTTTGGCACCTGTGCCAGTTGCTTTGTTCCTGTGTTTGCTTTGTTTATTTTGTTAATAAACGTGCAACAACAGCACTTTAATAGCTGCAGTTTCTAACCTCTGAGTCTAATATTTGACGGTATCCTGCTAGAGTGACATTTAATGTCTTCTGTTAAACAGTTTAACAAACAACTTTATACCCCATAGATATTCTTAAACAGAGAAATCAGAAGTTCTATTCAGTGTAGACCTTTTACTCGGTATTAAGATTTAGAACTTGAACTAAACTTCTGCTACACCATTCATTCTCTGCTACCAGTAAAGTTCATAAAATTGCAGTCAAATTAACAAATACCACTACGGACAACTGGTACAGTACATAAAACAAAAAATGTTAGGTAAGGACATATTTTTGGGGCATACCATTGTAAAACGCAATCTCTTAGGATGCAGTAGTTTAGACTACCCTGTCTTGCCAATTAAAACCCTTGTCTCAGCCTGAGATGTAAATTAACAAGACAATAGGTCAAAATAATTTATTCTCTTTGAAACAGGTTTTTTCCCCTGTTTAAGTGGGATATTCACATATTCTATTTGTTTGGTTTAATATATATTATTAAACTGAGATTAATGTTTTTGCAGGCATCACTTTAACATCATGAATTGGAATAAACATGTTTTCTGTAGTAAGCTCCTATGAAGTTACCAAAAATAAAACTACTCCACATGACTAACTGCATTTAAAAATACTGGCTTAAGATAGAAAAAAATATATATATCAAAAAGGTGATTTGCATGTGTAATTATGGCTTTCAATTAACTAAAACAAATGAATCATCATCGACAAAGTCTGTTCAAAAAGTTAATCCATTAAAACATACCCAAAATGTCACTGTTGCAGGTATCATCTTTGTGATGGGTTAGTCCCTTATAGCAATGTTGAAATCTGTTACACTTTGCACAGTCAGCTTAAATAACCAGTCCTTCAAACATTTTGGTTAAGCTATGACATTTTGTGAAATTATATTCAGGTTATGTTGGCTGGAGGAAAAACTACATATTCTTCATACTGTACTGTGGTACAGCACTTTTATTGTCAAAAACTGACACTAGTTGATACAAATCTATGCATATCTGGTAAATGTTGGGCTGTCTGGTAATTTAAAACAAACAAGCCATTTTTATCTGAAGCCCTGTAAAATTAGTATAGAAGTCAAAACGTGGAAATAAGCGATAGTCCTTCCTCCCTCCCTGTACAGTGACATTGAATATTAATTGGTAAAGCAATGCAAATTCATACACAGAATTAAGATAGGAACTTACTAAGTTAAAAACTAAAATGATCTCAATTTAAATTACAAATAAAAAATAACCCCCAAAGGGATATCCTCAAGAATGTAGTTAGTGTCATGTCCCCCAGACCATGTTTATGTGGCAAAACCATTACAGTAGTTCAGAAAAGTTAACTGAGAAGAAAGAAAAAGCAGGAACTTAAAGTCCATATCTCACATAGAAATTTTTTTTTGGCTTTGGGGTTGTACTTAGTTTACTTTCACAATGAGCAATAAATGCAATCTCCATGGTCAATTTTAGAGCACTGAGAGATGTAAAACTATCAATATTTCAGGAAAATGCCAACCACCCACCGATGATGCATGAAGTAGGCATGACGTCACTAGGGGGGAACACATACCAGGAACAGAGGAGAGATATACATGGCTTCAGACTGTGAAAGCGATCATTACGAATTTCTCTGACGTTTTGAGGAGTCTGTATTACAATAAGGGCAGCGGAAGTGTGGTGTGTAAAGAAATTAATTGTGAGGAGGAAGAACACATGGTTGAGGCCCGATTCAGAACTGTTTTGAACCTCCAGCAGGAGAAAATAACCACTGGGAGGAGGAATGCGAGTGACACGCCCCCTTGTCTGCAGGTCGGCAATTCTGAATGTTGTTCTTGTATACTGTTAACCCCGGCTAGTAGTTCATTTATGGCAATTAAAAAAAAAAAAAAAAAAAAAGTATTTCTAGATTTGGTTTCTTGTACCATTTATATGTTGCAAATAGTGTTTACCGTTTCCAATCCACTTAACAAAAAATGCATTGTTGATATTACAGGGCCGAGATGACTTGCATGGTCACGTATAGCTCCTCAGCTTCATTCACGAAATAAACACTTATGCTTTCCCCGATTTAGTGAAATAGGCCAAACCTCCTTGTGAACTGCACGAAATTATTATTTCTTGGCAGATGCCCTTAATGTGCATATGACCATTACCTTAAAGATACAATTGAACATCAAAAGTTTACCTAAAAAAGCTGGATGATACATTCATTTGATTTCTGCATCAGAAAACTTGAGCACGCAATGTGTTTGTGGTGGTTTATAGTACTCTGACGTTATTGTTTTTGTTAAGTCAGCAATGTGAAAGCCGTGCTCATGTTTATGTAGTTTTGGGCCACAGAGTTTATTTGATAACGGCATATTGTATAACAACAACAACAACAACAACAACAACAATCATAATATCTGACGTCTGAAAAAACAAATGCAACACTTGCAGAGAACTGATTTTGCGCAGTGGATATCCTAGTAATATTGAGCACTAGTATACAGGGTAAGAAAAAACAAATATGGTAATCATTTTTATATCTTTATGAAGTGTCTTATAGATGCAGCTATTTAAAAATGTATTTTTGATAAACAGTAAACAATATGGAATTGTTTAATTAAAGCTGGTAAAAAAAAAGTAAAAAAACTTGTGCACCAGTGTCTTACAAGAGAAAAAAAAAATTGCACCTGTCAAAAACCAACAAACGCTTTAGTTACTGTGTTGCACGACGTGATCTTTGCATTGTGCACTGACGAACTCGTTGATTTTACTTTCACGCAATATAGTACTTTTTCATGCAATGCATTCATTTCCTTGCGCCTATCTGAGGTGAAATGTATATTTGACACAGTTTAACCATCGCGAAATAGGCCCGTGCTTATGATAGTTTTTTTTTTTTTTTTTTGCCATAGGCATATGCATGCCTGATTATGGTTTATGGTTCGTGTTTTCCCCTAGTGACGTCACAGATGTCAAGATTCGAAATCAGGGCTTTTTGGCGGAAACACTCAAAACAAGCTTTACGATTGTAAACAGTTACAGCGCAAAAGTATAAATGATATATATGTATATATTTTTAGAACACTATTATAGTGTAGTTTAATATCAGATTGTAATGTGAAATAGGTGACATATGGACTTTAAGAACAAGTGTGTATTTTATGTGTATGCATTGAGTCGCTCTTTTGAGCGAGTGGAGTGGATGTCATGAAGCTCTTGTTCTTCCTTCGATTTGATATCCTCATATTTTTGCATTCTGCAGGCATCTTTCACGTAAGCCCAGTTGGCTGAGAGGACCATTAGGTAGTGGATCTGAAAGAAACAAGCAGTAGTGATTTAGTAAAGAGCTGGTTATAGTGTAATAATATTGTTAGGGCGTTATATATGATAAACAAGACAAATACACAGGAAGCTAAACACAATGAACTTGTCGATTATATTCAGAAGCAAATCATTATCCAACCAGTGATATTATAAACAAAGAATAAGAAGCTATTAGTCGTTATGTGGCATAATGGATAACTGCCCAAGGTATCTGCATTCTACAACTGAAGATCAATTATGTGAGACTGAAAGTAACAGAAAAGCTTTGCAGTCAATGCTACTAAAGCCTTTGAGTTAACATAATCATGTCTTTATGACAGCGTTTACAAGAGCATAGCACTTCCATATTCCTTAAGGGTAAATAGTGAAAGCCTGTGCAAATCTTCTTGGCAGCTCCTGCTCTTGAACTGTCTGATGTTTCTTGGATACATTTTCTTTAAAACTTTGTGCAGTATTTCCCCAGACTGTGATACTTCACTGCAACAAAGTTACGCATCAGAAGTGAAACACTCATAACCTGTTGTAACAGTGAGAGATAACAACAGAAGACAAAAGCGAATCATTAACACTCCTAGGCGGCATTCATATCTCAGCAACAAATTGCTCCCTTTTGACATAAAGCAAAAGAAAATAATACCACAGTTATCAATTATCAAATACTTTCAGTCCATCACTGCAAAATTGATTAGCAGCAGCAAAGATCCAAAAACCATTCTATGTTAACATGAACAAAACTTTTAATACCACATTTTACCACTAGGAGGAGTGTTACTACAGTAATATGTAGCATACCTAGTGTTCTGCAATTCCAGTTTATTCCCAATTTTACTGAAAAATTACTGTTTTTTTTTTTTTTTTTTTTTAGCTGTACGTCGTTTTTTTTTTATTTATACCCAATTTATTTTTGTTTACTATTCAATATTTTCACTGTACCATTTTCTAGGAAATACACATTTTTTTGATAAAAATGCTGTTTTATTTTAACTCCTGACATTGTAATAAGCAGCCCTACACTGTATCCTAGGATACAGAAGGTACGTTTAGACGTCAGAAGACCAAATGGCGTTCAAATGTGGTTCTGTTCACAAACACATTATCACCTGATTCTGTTGGCAAATCAGTCTGAGTATTGTGACAAGTGCTGGGCGTAGTAACTAGCTCGATCAAAAACTAAATTGAAATACTTACACAAAAATATAATATTATTAGTGGATGGGGAATGGGAATGTTTCGAAGTATACAAAAAGCAAAAATTGCAGTGGGTCAGATGAGACAGGGCGCATAGCATTGCAAATACTGCTGCATTGATGTACATGTTTGTGTGATAGAATAAAAGAACATACTGCAAAATAAGCGACACAAACTAAAACAAGAAACTGAACTGGGACAAGCAATCAGTTTATGCTGCTTTTACAGGCACTTTAATAAAAGACAGCCGAATGACTGTTAATGAGTTTGCCAGAGCTCTGTGCTTTGCTGAACAGCCAGTGTTTATTGCAAATAGGTGTGTATTGGTGACTTAGTGCGACAGTACTGTCTGTCCATCAGCTAAAACACTCCCTAATACCAACAATCTTAATCGTAAATATTTGACAGAAAATGGTGATGATTTAGTTGGTAAACTTATGGAACGCATTGATGGAAATGTAAAGTGTGATTTTTGACATGTCTCCCGATGGCTTGGACCCTCCAGTTCTGTAAATTTTCTTTACTTTTGATGAATTTAAGATGAATAACATGGCTTGTTTTGTGCTGATGTCATGTTCATACCTTCTGTAGATACTGTAGCAATCGCAGTTCCCTTAGGCAGGCACATCACACAGGGCGAGGCAATCCACATACAGGCGGAGCCGGGACCTCTCACATTAAAACATAGCACCATTACCACTGTACAAAAGAGCCGGCTCCTTTGCAAGGAGCGTATATCGGGCTTATGTCTTAGTATGTGATTACGACACATACCATCGCTGCTGTTGCCTCCCACATGCACGCTACAATACTATTTCCGTCAGCACAGCAATTGCCCAAACATTCTCAAAGTACCAGCTAACTTTGGAAAATGGGGTCTCCATTTGCAGATTCTGCTTTATCATACATGCCAGGGCCATTAAACTTAATCAGAAACCAGAACAGCTACGCATCATGTAAAGTGTGTACAGCAAGATTTTCCCCCACAATTTTTACCGATGTTTCAACTAAAAACTATATAAACTTCGAAAAAAATCCTGAGAAATGCGGAACACTAAACATACTGTACTTTTTACACTAGAACAGATGGCTTTACAGAATTTCTTTACAAAACACAGAATTCAGCAAGTACTTGTTTTCCAATTATTATAAAAACATTGTTTAATTATTTTTATTTCCATACATTTGTTTAAAGGTATTATTTTACTCAACAGAAAGACACAGCGCCATTATCTTGTATCCCCTGATCTTCAGAATGCACTAAAAAAAGGTATAGAAGTATAGTATAGAAGGAAGTCACTCATCTATCTCAATTGTGTATCTTTAGCAGTAAACTTCAAAAACGGTTTTGTCACTGTATTGTGGTCCAGCGTTGTAGTTTAATTTATACAACTAGAAACAAAGGGCCAAGTACTTTAATGAATTGGCATCTCAGCCCATTGAATTGAATGGAAAAGCAAGGGCTGGATACGAACCACAAACCATACAGTTCAAAGACACATGTCTTTCCATTCAACAAAACAGCAAGTACATGTCTTATACTGATGTCAGTATTATTAACTAATTAGCCACTAGGAGGAGACCTATTACATATTGTGCAAATAAAACTGATATTACATTTGTATTCAATAATTTCTCTTTACGAATATTTCCTCAAACTTTACTGAAGAATAATCTGGACTCAAAAGATCATCCTTGTCTTAATTTAACCATATCTTTTATTGAGCCGAGCCCATAGTTGCTGCTCATCAGAATGAGTGATTTAATTTTTTCAGCTACACAGAGGTGAACTACAACTTTGACTGATCAGAAAAATGATTGCTACATTGGAGGTTGGTTAAGAAATATAACAGTGTATTGGTTCTTGTCCTGATGCACAGGGTTTGGGTTTTGTGCTCTTTGGTAATTGCAGAAGGTGTCAGTCTTGTGTTAAATGCTAGGACAGGGCTATGCATTCTGGTATGTAGTCATTGAACCTGTCTTGACAAACTGATTGCCTTTCCACCCTCGTTACTCAGGCACTATAATGTAGCTTTAATATTTTCTCTCCTCAGGGGCTCTCATGAATTTAGTTTTCACTGTAGGTTGTCCTGCTGGCAATAGAAAATCTCCTTTTTATATCAGGTTCCTTTCAGGGACTAAAACCTTGTTATCATTCTAACATAACAGCGGATTTAATTGTGATATTGACTAACAGTACTAGGTGCACATAATACTATATAATTCTAAATATGGATGTGTTTCCAGTTTCATTGCCTTCCAGTTGGAAATGTACCATTTGAGTTGTCACGTTTTACCAAATTAAGTATATGAGCAATTGTGCTTTTAAAAGAATTTTAATTTTCAAACAATTACTGTAATCCAAAGGGAATTTAGTAAAATACTGTATTAATGGTTGAATCTAGTAATCAGTGGACAAGCCTAACATTCAGGGTGCTCTTGGGATAGGGAACTACTCTTAGAAAGAATGTATGTTTGCCCACATTACACAGTAGAGGCAGTACAATTTTTTTCTATTCATAGTCTCAGATTCTTCAGACTTCAGTTTTTGGCTATTGGGGGATTTATATTTGGTTTTGTGTACAACTGCATGCAAGATCTACATTTTTTTTTTTTTTTTTCTAGTCAGTCAAGGGTCACCCTTTCACTCGCTTTACAAGCCATTATCACAAAAGGCCAAATTGTGTGGCACAAGTCAACATGTCTATCGCATTTCATCTTCCTCTCTGTCTGTTATGTGTGCATAAATTAGCATCTGTTTTGCACTGTATAAACCAAGCATATTAGATATTTTCAGAAGTAACCCTTAAACCTGTCTTAATCTTTGTGAAAAAAAAAAACCCTTATTGTTATGTAAATGATCATTAACAAAAAATATATTCAGTAATATTTAGAAGTTAATGTATGTATGGTTTGTCTTGAATGTTTCCAGTGATTAAGAATTATGAACTGTATTCAAGCCATTTGAAAGTACTTTACAGAGATTATTTATATATTTTAGAAATTACTGTTAAATGGTAGAATCTAGTGGAACATAAATAGAACCACCAATTACATGTTAAATAAGCAATCAATCTTATCCACCAACTGCATTTTCCTTCTTGGAACAAGATTCCTCAGGATCACTACATGCTGTTATGAAAAAGCCTGTGCCCTTTCTTCATTCAGTTTCTATAGCAACCATGTGCAGTGCAAATTTAAAGCAGAGTGTCTCTATGGAATCAAAAGCATTATATTATATTTTTCAGTGCGCCTACATATTTAAACCAATTCTTATTTAAAATAGTAAGACTAACACTAAGGGTTTGTTACACATTACATCATTTTTGGGATACACATTTCTTTATTTTTCAGGATAAATCATGAACAGCAATTAGCAGGGTAAGGGTCAACCTTCTGGGGGAAAAAGGCTTTTGTAAGATTTGGCTTTGTACTTCACATTCCTTTAAAATGTTCTAAGTAATGGGGGGGGGGTTTGCATAATCACTTTTCCACCATTCTTTTTTGTAACAATTTGCTTGAAGGATCAAAACACACATAATACTTCAAATTTAAGGAGTGCAGGTTTGATTACTAATAAGTATTAGAACATTTAAATTCAGCTCTGAATATATATAAAATAACACAATCATAATATTATGATTTATTGTAACTGCAGTAATTAATTTTCCTAATTTTAATTACTTTTCTCTATAGATTTTTATTGCACTCACAACCAAAAGCATAATGTGTCTTTACTGATTCACAACATACGCGGTGCGTTTAAGAGGCTAGCGGCGTGTATAAGAGGCTTTCCCCGCAAGCGTGCAAAACAGGTCTAACAAACATATTTCTCCTTTTGCTACTCCACAACCACCAGACCAATAGGGCAGCTGGTATGCCAAATCAACACTGTAGTACAGATACAGGATTTAGTTGGCATTTTAATGCCATTTGAGGAGACAATGCTTGGCTGGTTCAACATCGATTCTTCCTCCCGATCTGAGCTCCGTAAACCTCTGCAGGAGGCAGCTGATGAAAATCCTTTTCGCTCATTCCCTTGCCTGGAACATCCTTTTCACAATGTCTACATTTATTTGAATTTATGTTATCTATACAAACAGCTTGCTCTGAATCTGATTTTACAGAACTTGTGGCAAAATATTTTCATAGCATACTGTCTGTTTTCACGCACCACTGTGAGAATTTGATAACTGACGCTGCAGTCAGAGCCTACCTCCTTTGACTCTTTGAACAAATGTCACCTTTTATGGTGCCAGGTTATGAATTTTTTGGAAGTTTTTTCTTTAGATTTTTCTAGTCCTTTACTTCAGTGAAAGCAGGGTCTTTTGAACTTCTGAGAAAGTGTCTGCAAGGAAAGCAGAAAACCACATCTGCCTGCTTACTGCACTCTAAATATGAAAACATATTTTAATATTCTGATGAAAATTTTTGCTTACCAAAGAGTTTTCAGATACACAGGTAAACAAGGCTGTGACGGTCCTGATTTAGTTGCATTTCAATGTCACTCGAGGAGACAATGCTTGGCTGGTTTAACGTCCATTCTTCCTGCTGATCTGAGCCTCATATGGATATTCGAAAGTTTATGGCAAGAGTGCAGTTATGTTTTTTTTTTGCAAATATACCTTATAAAATATGTTGAATGCCCTTGATTATAAGTATGATAGTAAGTGCTTATTTAGAAGCTTAACAGTCGGTATTAATAATCACTGATTTAAATTGGTGTGAAGTGATGGAAATGGTGTTGAAATTGGTGTAGGTTCTGCAGAGCAGGTCAACGGATTTAAAGGTTTTAAAAAACACCGCAGCTTGTTATCCTTACTGTTTTTCTAATTTATTTAAATAGGCATAACATGTTTTAAAGTGCAAGCTAGTGCTATGTTATACTTGATTTATTTGGCTGCCTTATGTTGGAAAAAAAATATATATATATATATATATATATATATATATATATATATATATATATATATATATATATATAGCATCTTGAGCTGCTTTCGAGGTCTCTTTGTGCTATAAATTATTATACAGTACAAGTTCTCAAAAAGACGCAGGAGAATTAATCCAGTTTACAGCTTTTATTTGTGTCCATCAGTCTGACTATTTTTCAAACTCAACACAATGATACTCAATTTATACTGCATTTATATATATATATATATATATATATATATATATATATATATATATATATATATATATATATATATGCTGTGTGTGTGTGTGTGTGTTTGTGTTTACGAAATTGGTACTTTTTCCATCATAGCAATGTTATCAATTGTATTAAAGGGCGAAAAAAAGGTTTGGTAGGTATGGCTATTTTTTCTATTTGTAAAAGCAGCCATTAACTGAGCTTCCTGCAAGTGCAAGCTCAGCCTCTTGCATCAAGTAGCCTATTACATCCTAGGCTGATATATCAACACCTGTAAAACCATTTATCTGTTCCAGGCCTTTTTTTACACTTTAAACCCAAATATCTTGTACTTTTTTTTCTAATAATTGTCATGCTTAAAATGTAATTAGTCCAGCAAAGCTCTAATTTCATTTCAATATATGCATAATTTTCCTGAGGGGGTGGGGTGGTTCATATCAACTCCACCCCCTACATCCTCACCACCGGATCTTGGCCCCCCCACTATTAGAAAGGCTCAGGCACCGTTGTCACGAACACAGTTTAAACCTGACCAATGTCCTGAGATAACAAGGATAGATTTTCAGTGCTCACCATGGCAATGACCGCTGCTCCAGCTCCAGCAAGTGCAACAATAAACAAATGGAATGTCAGGTCGAGCTGTGAAGAAGAGAAGTATTATATGTCATATTAATCCACAAAACAAACAGGATGGGAAAAGTTAAAACACGTAGGCAAGCATGTATTTTAGAACTGAATTAGGCATGCTATGATATATATATTGTAAATGCAGTTTGTTGTAAGGAACTGCTGGGTCCTCTAATATATATGGTTGTGGTGATTCGGTCTACTGGTACACTATACCAGTATTATCCAAAATGTTTAATGGTCAATCGTACTAAAGCCACATTTAATATGTGGAAGAAGACATATATATTTTTATTATAGTGTTTTAAAACTTAGCATTCAGTCTATTGCACCAATACACACAGATATTGTAGTTATTAACAAAAGCAAAGAGTTCACAATTGTTAGTCAAAGTAGTCTTTCATTTTTCACTGCCCTGTTCCTAAACCTGGGTCCAATTATGTCTAATGAACGGTGAATACTTTACCACTTCTGACTCATTATAGCACTGCATCTTGGCACAAAATTTGTAGAAAGATATCTAAAAGAAAGTTAACAAAGACTGACCTCATTTGATTCACACATCTTGAAGAAATTCTCAGAACCTGTGCATATCTTTTTTTCCTCTCCAATAGTTACAATTCCTTAAACATAAACAAAAGGAAATAAATACAAAAATCCAAGTTTCAAATAAGTTCAGTTATTTTTCAATTACATTTTCTGTTATGAACAAAATCAAAGCATCAAAGGGAGCATAATGTAAGAGGAAAAGACAGCACTTTATTGGAACTTGACTGAAACAGCTGTGCTGTAACACAGCTCAATGTTTTATCTCCTGCTTTTCCCTTTCTTCTTTTTCACAACTAACTCTAAAGCCAGAAAAAAAGTATACTGTCTCTAAACTGCAGTAAATATAACAGCAGTCTGTGACAGGACAGGATACAAATCCCTCCTTGAGGGAAGTACCTGTGAGAAAGTGGTCAAGCTAAATTGATTAGCAATTTAACCTGGCCAATGTATTAAAGAGATCAGTGTTCCCTGTTCTGGGCATCGTGATGGACTTACTGATTGGGGGTCAGTTAAAACTATTCACCTTGCCTTAAAGGGCCAGTTCTTTGATTTATAGTTTTGTTTTTACTTGTTTATTTAGTTTAACACAATTGTGCAAACCTGCGCTGAAAAAAATGTGAAATGTGAGAATAAATTATGCTACCCTGTCACACAGCCATATTACATCATGCACACAAGCAAATTAAAAATGCAAGTTTTATATAAACATATCAATCTGAAGTCAGAACCTCAAACTGAGATATCACACTTTGGCAAACAGGTTTATTTTTTATTGTATGATACCTTCTATTAAATCTGACCACAATACGTCAGCCATCTTACATCACAGGCCTGAGGAGTTTCCATAACCTTGAAAATATGAAGTTGGCATCTCATCTCATCTCATCTCAGTGTATGAGATATTAGCAGTTTGAATCTGAAGTGGTGGCAGAATCACATTTACTGTATAGCAGGGGTCTCAAACTCAATTTACATACGGGCCAATGTCAACCTTGAAATCCTAATGTAGGGCCAGTGACATCATGGAAGATGGTATTGATTTAAAAAAAAAAAAAAAAAAAAACTACTCTCATGAAGTATTACACTGAACTGTCATAGAACTTTTTTACAATTTGGGTTTGCCAAAGATTTTTTAGTGTTTGCCAGACACCTGGCAACGCTTCAGTTCTGTGAGTCTGTTGATGTTTGGCCTCAGTGACTGAGCAGTTGAAACCTTCAGGATTGCAGCAAGGTGTTTATCAGATCATTTTATTCTGTATTTTGACTTGTTTATATTCATAGTGTAAAAAAGTTTCTCATAAATGTATGTGCTGCCGAACAGAGCCATGTTTTTTCTGAAGCTTTTGCAAAGCTGTTTGAAAGATGGTGGTAGCTGCCTGAAGAACTGTGTGACATCTCCTCAGGCTTCCTTGCATTAATTCTTCAGAAGGGTGTTGCACTGAAGATCAATGAGCTCCAACTGTAAATCACTTGGTGCTGTTTCCACATCAACTGAAAATGGATCAGCCAACAACTGGAAGCTTACTCTTTGCTTTCTGAAATCTGCAAACCACTGATCAAATTCTTCCAAAAAGCAGGTCAAGTTTAGCAGTGTATTCAGCACCACTGAACTGCATTTCAGTGTCCAGCTCTTCCAGAAGTGATTTGCATGATAGAAAATGAGTGTGATTACTCTGAGAAATCTGATTTTTCCACAGTTTCAGTTTAGTTGTGAATACTTTCACATCATCAAACACTGTTGTCATAAGTTGACCAGGACCTTGTAGCTTCAGGTTTAGGTTATTCAACTCTTGGGTGATATCAACAAGGAAAGCAAGAGCCATCATCCATTTTGTGTCTTCAAACTCTGACTGAGGCATATTAATCTCCTCCATGAACCTTTTCACCTCTGTTTTTAACTCAAAGAATCTCTTTAAAACAGGGCCCCTGCTTAGCCAACGCACCTCTGTGAAGTACAGCAAGTCACCATATTTGGAATAAATTTCCTCCAAGAAAGCACGCAACTGTCTGTGCTGCAAGCCCCTCGAGCAAATGTAGTTCACACATTTCACAACGACGGGCATAACGTTGTCGAGCTTCAAAGATTTACTGCACAGTGCCTGCTGGTGAATGATGCAGTGTAATGCTACTGGTTGCTCTGCGTTTTGTTGTTCCATCTTTTTTTGCACAAGCGCTACTAACCTGTTCTTTTTCCCAATTATTGCTGTGGCTCCATCTGTTGTTATGCCTGCTAAAGAATGCCACTGCAGACCAGCGTGTTCTAGTGAGTCTTTAAGGTTTTGAAAGATCTCACTTGCTGTTGTTCTACTGCGCATTGTAGACAAGCTTAGCAGTTCTTCCATGACTTGAAAGTTATCATCAACACCTCTTACAAATATCGCCAGCTGTGCACTATCAACTAAATCGGTGCTTTCATCAAGCACGACAGAGCATGCACTAAATGGTTTGCCTTTCTCGCAGAGCTGCTCCTCAAGATCTTTAGAAAGCTCAACAACACGCTTTGCTACTATATTTGCAGACAGGCTAATATTGCTAAAAACATTTCTCCTCAGGACATACGACCTCAGACACTTTGATTATACAGTCTTTAATAAATTTACCATCAGTGAACGGCTTCCCAGACTTAGCAATCATTTCACTCACCACATAACCTGCCAAAGCTGCTGCCTCTGACTCTTTTTTCACTTTCTGAAAAAGCTGTTGCTGCAACACTAATCCTTTCCTTAACTGCAAAGCTGTCTTCTCTCTCTCTCCTCCCAGATATTTCAATCTGCTCTGCATGCTTTGTTGTATCGTGCCGTTTAATATTGTACTCTTTTAAAACGGCAACTCTTTCTTTGCAAATTAAACATGTCGCACTCTGTTTGTACGTCACAAAAAAATAATCAACCGTCCACTTTTCTTGAAATTGCCTGTGTTCGTGGTCAATTTTTCTTTTAGACGGGGACATTTCTTTGCTCATGTACGTTTGTTGGATCCTTGTACGATATATTTTTGAGTGACTACTACGATGAGTAGTTCATATAGTCTCAGTGCCACTCATATTTTTTGTATTGATGCTGACTCAACGGAGGAAAAAAAAGTTTAGATCTGATCAGTTATCTTTTGTCAATTGTTATGGCATAAAATGTTGGACTTTCACTGTCACAGAACTGTCAGTTCAGTTGCTCCTCCCAAACACATGTCGGTCTGTATGGTTTCTTATCTCTCTGTAAACCAGGATTGTGTCAATTTACGGTAGCTAATGCGACAGTTCTTAAAGTGGTAGCAACGTATTACAACAGAACTAACCATAAACAATGCACAACATCACCTACACACGTTTTACAACTGTTTACTCGCCAGTTTTACATATGCAGCTCCATGCAGGCCAGATTAAATTACTTTTGTGTAACTATTGAGAAGGCCGGATTGCAGCGCTGTGCGGGCTGCATGTGGCCCGCGGGCCGCGAGTTTGAGACTGCTGCTGTATAGGGATGCTTAATATTGTTTCTGCATAGTTCACAGTGTCATACATTTTGTATTTATACCAATGCATAAACTTTATAAAAATGTGTAAGCTAGTAATATTTTAATTCTATATAGACAGATTTATTAGAAAAAAAACATATAATTACAATACCTATTTAGCTTTTCTCAGCAGTTACAAACACTATCTATGCTAAATAGCGTGCTCCGTTTTTGTCTGTGTCAACTGGTGCAGGCGCTGGACACAGTTTTAAATCCTGGAATGTTTTCTGTTGAAATTGGCAAGCTGGGAAGGAAATTTCTGACTCATCGCCTTATGATGCACTTTGTATTTACATACCAAACTGACGGAGATCCAAGCACAGGTTGGCACCTTCAACAACAGTGGTATTCTGGCAGATTGTCCAGATATTGAAGTACATGAAGACTGGTAGAGAGGTGAAAGCTGTGACACCAAGCCAGGCCAGCATAAAGATGTATGTCAGCATGATGAACTGTAATTAGCAATAGAAAGACAGGCGTAGTGTTTCTAAACAAGTGTAAGCACCTAATTAATACACAGCAAATTCCATATTGACTTTCCTGCATTAAAACTGGTGTGCACACCTATTAATGTATTATTTAACTGTTGCTTCTAATATATTAAGTCTCATACTAAGACTAATATCAGTAGTTGCAGTCATAGTAGTGTCTGTGAATGACAGCGTTTACCTAGTAGGTAATAGTGGCTACCAAGGTTCTAAATAGGAAGTACATTTGTATGAATTTTCATTTAATTACATTTTTGCTCACACCCACCTGTGTAATTTTTATATTTGTTGATGAATCTGCTTTCTACAATTCTCAAAAGCAATTTATTTGCTATTGCCTTTATGGCTATCACTGCCAAGATTTCTATGACTATATCCTGAGAATTTTTTTGCCAATAACCAAGTAGGGAGTTTTGAGGCTTGTGTTACTAAAGTGCAACAACTCTTTTAAGGAAACAGACTAAGGGACATATTCCCAGTGCATACAATTCTTGACAGAAAGCAGAAATGTTCTTCCTATGGAAATGAAACTGCACATATATGCTGTTATATATTTATATTTTCAAACATCAACTGTTTAGTAAAAAATGATTGTGCAAACTTTGCATCTGAACAAAAACAGATATCCTGGGGCTCAATGTCATGTTAGGCATGTACGAGGTCAGGAACAGAATATATGATAGAATTAGTGTCTCTATATAAAGCTGATCACACTACTTGATCGTATTACCTATCGTATTCCACTGACATCTATGTATCTAAGTGAAACATGGCTGCTCTAATTCATGCTGTGTATGACTTTTTTATAATTTTTTTTTTGCTGGTTGGGCAGGTGCCATCCATATTTTCCTGTCTACTTTGTCTCCTAATACAACTCAACATTTCCCTTTGTAGTCAGGCTCATTATCTGTCATGTGTTTAACTGTGTCAAACATATTCTAACTGATTTAATAACTCTTTAGTTAAATACCTCGCTGTTGTTGTTGAAAGAACTATCGTTTATAACTGCAATATAGAAACAAGACCCTATTACTTGCTGTATTTTTTTTTTTGTTTGTTTGTCAATCTCAATGAAATGTAAACAACAGTTGCATTGATGCCTGTATTTTGTGGCACAAAACTAGAACTCCAAACATGTGTTAATTTATTTGTCTAAACCAGAGAAAATATCAAGTATGGAACTACAATGTAGTTTATATTTTTCCAGCATATAAGAATCCTGAACAACTAGAAAGAAGTACAGTGTCATGGATTTTATGGATTTGTTAAATTTAACATCACTTTTATACCTGCATACATCTCCTGTACAGTACAAACTAATTTAATTATTCTAAATGTAATATATAGGTCAGAGGTAATACAATTTAAATGTTAAGTTATGCAAAAAAAAAAAAAAAAAAAAAAAAAAAAAACATTGGGGTGAAAGAGAAATTGCAAAAAACAAAACAAAACAAACAAAAAAGCAATTTCCCATTACCCTATATTGCATTTTTTCATTAAACATCCTTTAAGAAGATGTTAATATGGTATCTTAAAAAAAAAAAAAATCTGAAGATTAAATCTTCTGTATCTATAAATTGATCAAAAATAAACAAGCCTGTATTCATTATCACATTTTCCAAGCATGCTGCGTCTACATATTACACTTACCCAGGCGCTAACACATCTGCCACATGTGGTAATTTTGAAATCTCCATAGAGATCTTTAATGGCACCTGTTGTGAAGAATCCCTCCACCATCAGCAGAATCCCATAAACAAAGAAAGCTGCTGCCACACCATAGATGACATACTTGAAGATATCAATCCTACAGAATAAGAATATAGTGATATTAATATGGTAATAATAAAAAGCAGTCACAATGCCAGCAAGGTGAGGCATCCGACTATATTGCTCTTACCCTCTATCCTAAAATCAAATACAATGCTGCTATAACTGGAAATATTTTTTGTAGTATTTATTAAGTATTTAGTTATATTTTATTCTCTATACTATTGAAACCAAAACAAAGAAAGAGTCCAGTCATACATAAATAAATATTTGATATACAGATCACAGTAGGGGATACCTCCCTTCCAAAGCAGAAAGGAATAATTCATCAAAGGAATGGCACCCTCTTATTTTTACCATTTACAGTACTCTGTGTAGCACATGATGCAAGACAGCTTCTTTAAAGATCTGTCCACCATTCTATCGTACATCCTCCAACCCGTGTTAAAAGGCACTGGACTACAGTAATGGAAAAAGTACAAACAGTAAAAGAAAAACAGGTCAGAGTGGATGCGAAAGGACCAACTGGTAAAATCAAGTTACATTCTATTTTTAAGTAACAGAATGGTATTATTGTGTTGTAAGGCATTTTCGTTATGATACCTTATAACACACTTTATAAAATGTTACCACATAAAATGTTACCGAATAGATATATCCAGGAGTGTATATAATATATCAAGAGACACATTTGTTTTGTAGACAAATATACATCTAAAATATACATTCAATGTCCAGAGATGTCGTGTATGAAGTCAAACAGTTACAATTCTCTACAATTCACAACACAAAAACCAAATTACATTTAGAAAACACTGTACAATAGCAATGGATAATTTGAATACATACACACATATATGAATGCATACATAAATTCATACAAATGCATACAATTAAATATTAAACCAATACCACTAAGTTAAGACAGCTACACATTAAAAGATTACAGATAATATATTTATATGGCAAAGAAATACATTTTCAGTCAAGACCTGAATGCCGTGAACAACCATACGGATTATTTTTTAAAACTCAGTACGTGTACAGAGTAAAGAATAAGCACTGAATCATGGAAAAAGATATAGAAATTCTAGCTTCAGTAGTTATTCAGCCATTACAACATGAATTGCAAAATATTTTGTAACACTGTTAATATGGATCGGAGGGTATTCTCTTTATATAGAATAAAACATGTTGATATGAGGTACAGTTTATGACTAATAAATTACATCATCTTATTTAAAATCAGAGGTCGTGGAGACCGTTTGTGGATTTGGCATTGAATTGCCCCTTGGGTTCTTGAGTATTGTAAATATTTGTCTCCCACAGTAACTGGAGATTAGTAGGAAACACATTTAAACAATTTCAACACTGAGAAAGTCTGTTTCATGACTTTGGGACTCTTGGATTTACAGATTGACAGGCATAATACTTATTGGCAAATATCCCACAAATCTTTAAATACAATGCCAGAAATATCTGAAATGTTTAACTGTTTTTATAAAGGGCAGGAAAAAGGAAATCGAAACTGCTGATTCCCACTGTATGAAAGCTGTGTCTCCAATTAAGCCCCTTTCTCAAAGCAGTAACGTTAAGAAAAATATCTGTCGAGTAGCCCCAATCCACTAGATAAACACAGAAATCTAAATCTTTTAATGACTTCCATCTTATTATACTGTTTGTTTTGTACATTTTTGTTTCAGTACAGATATATCTATCTTCTACCTGATAATAGTGAGTATTTACTTTGATAGGCTAAGCTACCTTTCAGCCATTCCTAGGTGCCCAAAATGGTGTCCAATAAGCACAAATAGAAGCTAAATCAGCAGTATATATTACTCACACAACATGTATGCCGGAGGCAGCACTTGGGTTATAGTCAATCTTAAGGAAAATGCGTGCACAAAGCTATCTAACAGCCAGTGGTGTTCTCTTCCACAAGACCAGTTGCAGTCCTTTAGCCACCTGCGTGGTTGTCTGATTGGCTATTGGTCAACCAATCAGTACCCAGAACTACCCACCATGTGACGGGAGGAACATTCACTCTGTTACAAACCTCTCTCAGTTCAGCCCTATTTTGAAACAAGTACAGAGGAATCAAACCGTGACTTTAGCTTTATAAAACTAGCAACAACAAAACAAATTAGCTGCAAAGAACGGCAAGTACTATATTGTTTTTCCAGTTTGCCATAACACAAAATTTGTGTGTGTGATGGGGTGGGTAAGCATATCTCATCCGTTTTAACAAATACAGTATACATGAGATACATGATTACTCACATTGTAAAGACATCTAAGGTGTCCCCAGCAGATCGTGCCACCTCAAAGTAGTTGTGCAGAATGGTGACCGTTCCAGAGAGTGCTTCATGTCCGCAGCCACAGAAGAGTGCCACCCCAGCATAAAGCAAGATGGTAGCAATCAGGGATGCATAAGGAATGCCACCAAGGCATTTAATGCAGCACTCAAAACACCCTGAAAAGCAGAGAACACTTTTTAGTTAAACATTTGCAAAAGCCATGCATACAGAACAAGAAGGTTAGATATAAACCATCACACTTAAATCTCAGCTGTCACATTTATAAATTCCTTATAACTAAACGGTGTTCTATTTGAAAATAAGCTGTAAAAAGATGGGAGAGCTGTTTACACAGTAGCAACTAAGGTGGAGTCCATTGACCAGATAACCAATAACTCCTGTACATTTTTCCAGAATATGTGTGAATACAATGTTTTTGTTTTTTTGTTTTTTTAATCTTATTTTTTTAATTTCCTGGCATCTCATTGGCTAGTACCCTTGGCAGGGGGTACATTAACTTTCAATGGATGACCAGGAAATAAAAAGTGCCATCATAAGTGCTTTTTCATCTGGAAAAATATCCTTGAGCCATGTACTCATCATGATTAAAAATAAATAAAACACAAAAATATATTTTTTTGTAACAGTTGCCCATTTTCTAAGCACAATAAGACCCTCTGGGGTGGGCGGTATTGGGAAATATCAGACCTTCCAAGGGCTCATTCCACCCTTGGGCAGTCTGGTATTGCCCAATACTGCCCACCGTGTCGGGTTTATTGCTTACATGGACACTTCAAGTTTCCATTGAATTGCACGCTTTATAATTTTAAACAGTATAAAAAGGCTTATTTTATGATTTTTAAAGTGCTGCTGATACTTATATGGCACACACATACAATTAAAGCAATAAGAGATTTGTCATGAAAATCTTTTACAAATTATTTGAACACGAGGAGATTATACATTCAGAAGTAATAAGACATTTAGCATTATTTTGACAATTATAGACAACTATTTGTAGCATTTGCAGAACACTATTAAGTCATATATTATTTTATTACAATGCATTTTCATTTTACTAAACTAATTTGTGGATAGCAGCTATTTCTTATCATTCTTTTTTTTTTAATTAATGAAGCCTTATTTATAAAGTTTTAACTAATTAACATTATTAAAGTCTGTTATAAATAAAATAAAACCAGGTTTGATAGTCATGAAACTGTTAAGGAAGCCAATAACAGTCTAGAACAATTGGTTTGGCCTGCTTGTTAGGATTGTAGGTATTGTCGTTTTTTTTTTTTTTTCTATAAACTGTCTAGGCACCTTTGGGAAAGTGGATGCTATTTTCCCATCTCATGTCTTTGGATCAGACTTCAGTAGATGTTCCTACTGTACAATACATCATGCAAGTCTGGACCACCTGTCACTTGGATCAAGGACTCAGGCAGCAAGCAGTATAATTCATGCAGCAACACATTTCATCCCAGAACTACTTTTAGGGATTTGCCAGATGAAGAAATCAGCTCTTTGTGCACCTGCATGTGACAGCCTTCCCTTTGTAAAGAAGAAAGCTTCCATTCTGTTAATCTGCAGATTGGTTGTGGTGCCAAGTATCTGATCAATAAGATGCCTGCCAAGTAACCAGGATCCTGCCAATATTCAGTCCTGCTAGAGCTGTGTGCACTGTATGAATGACCAGTTTTAGTTTTGTATTGACCACATTTGAAGGGATTCATTCATATTTTTCTTTTCTTCGGAATGTGTGAAAACCAGGGTTTTGTTCTTTTTTTTTGTACAGGATTGTTATACTTTGGTACAAAAATAATACACAAATGTATAGTTGCAAAAGCCCTTGCAAACTGTTAACCACATTTAATTAAATCCTGCGATTTAATTTGTTATATTTTATTTCAATGTGTGCTTTAGAAAAATACTATGTAATCAAATAAGGAAGTGGCGATTTTGGTTACGATTAAATATTTTAGTAGCTCCAAAAATAGATTTTCTTATCCCATAATTTATTATGCCACATATAAAAAAAATAAAATAAAATAAAAAAACAGACACATATTCATAAAATATCTCATAAACGGAATCAACCGGTTGCTTGTTTGGAAGTGGACAAACACTGATGGGTCAAACCGTCTCCTCTTTTAAAGTTTCTTATCTTTCTTACACAGTACTTATCATCCTTCAGGTAATAGAAGTTATTGTTAACGTAACTATGAAGTACTGTAGTTGATTTAATCCCTGTATAGCATTATACCGGAACCATATAAATAACAAGGAGCAAATTTAAGCTGCACTGCAATAAATGGATGATAATACTCTAAAAGCAGACTCTGCTGTCTTAATTGCCGTTACACCCTGGTGATGTTGTTATTAATACAATGCAGATGGTTTCCAGCACAATTACATTATTAGGGGCTGTTAATAATATCAGTTTTATAGTACAGTACTGCATCAGGAGTATTGTACAACCAAGCACAATGAGATTAAGAAAATATAATCATAATCTGGTAACCAAATTTAAACAAAGATTTCCATAAGCCTATTCTTTTCTCAGAACACTATACTGTAGGTCATACATGAGAAATCAGCTAAGAAATGTAAGCACTATCTTAAATTTGATGTGTCACAAAGTTACTGTATGGCATCAGGTTATGCCAAATTATTACAGTAGTTCTCAGTTACTACTTTTGGACAGCAGCTGTTATTAGGGTATTAAAGCTAGTTCCATATGAAACACGTAACTAAATCATATTTCTTGCCTTGATCGTTTCATTCAGTGGAGGGTAAACAGCCTGAGAAAATTTTATACAAAGATATTGTTCACCTCACATGACTTGAATGGCTATTGTGCAACACTATTTTCCACATAAGCCTCCAGAAGTAAAGATATACTAACATACTACACCAAATACAGTAGCCTTGTTGACAGTTTTGATGCTGCTAAAATGTCATGCAACACTTTATGCATTTGGTTAAGCATGTTCATGGAACCAAGCAGTAACTAAACAACAGATCGAAGGCCATCCATTCAATTATCAAGGGATATGAGAAAGTCTACTCAGCACAATCTGATATATCTGTATTTCATGTGTACTCCAGATGTGAACACAAATGAGTTGGAGGGTGACCCACATTTTAGACTAAAACATAGTAACAAAGAGTAAAGACTTTTTTCTAACCCTCATACGTTTCAGATAAATGCTGATTTACCAACTACAAATTGATTTATGTGTAGCTTTAATTATAATGTTTTTTTGTTTGTTTTTTTAACGTAACGTTTACACTCTTAGGATTCTGTTAATTTTGCTGTTCCCAGGGTTCAAACACATATGGGAGAATTATCGTTTGCATATCAACTTCCGAAGACATGAAGGGTATTTTTGTCTCGTTTTTTATGATATCATCTTTGTGTTAAAAAAAAAAAAAATCATCTTTCCAATGGAGAAATGTGACACCCACTTATTTGGACTGATGATTAAATTCAGCGAACGAAGGTCCTGCAACCATTCACAGCTCCTGTGCTGTTATAATCTGACAAGCTACACTTCTGCTGCCAGCAAGAACATGACTAGAATATCAAGTAGTTCAGTGCTTAGTATACTGTATGTGCCCTTTCCATTCCCGAATCTAGTTTTCTCAGCAGGAATTCAGAAGTATGGTATATTTGCAGAGTCAAACATAACCACTGTCTAATACTAGTCAATGTGAAGCTATGTAGAGGCAGTATCTGAAAGCAGGCATTATGGTATGTATACAATATTCAGTGTAAATGTATGATAGCTACATTTGTTTTGTATTGTGTAATTTGAATACAGTGGTATTAACATTTACAGCTAAACAGATTCTTCCTTTTTTACATCTGTCAACAATCTATTTATTTTGTACAGTAGGTATACACAAGGAACATTTTAGAATGCTTAAACTAAGGTTAATATAACTGCGATTATAAAATAGCTTGGATAAAATAAGTGCTGTGATTGGCTGAACAAGATCACATGCCCATGCAGTAATAATTGTCTTACCCCACGGCTATGACATCATAAACCAACTTACTTACGCGATCTATTAATATTAATAGATAACAAGCCTTAAGTAGGATCACTTCCTACAAAAAAATAAAATAAATAAACACTCAGAAGCTCCTCCCTCAAGTGCCAATGCAGTGCAGTGTTGTGTTTGGCTGTTCCTTGAATCCTCCCTCAGATGTGCGAAATCAGTCTTCAATTCACAAATGTCATTTAATCTCGAAAAGTTACTATAAATGGCAATGTTCAATGTAATGTCTATGGCAATTTTTTTTTTAAAAAGTACAAAATATATGTTACAATCAAACAGTCTCCGGGGACTATTTTTTCTTAGTGGAAGGATACATAATATAGTTCTTATTTTTTTCCGTAAAAAAGCCAGTTTGTGTAATTATTAAAAAAAATAAAATAAAAATGTAGCCATGTTATAAGCGAAATAACCCACCTAGGGTGTGCGGTAAGAATTGTCTTATCGCACACCCTGTCGTGGGTTATTTCCTACATATCCTGTATCGAAGTAACGCATCAGATTGTTTTGTGTGTGTAACAGATATACAGCAACTAAAGCAATCTCTATTCTGATTAGCTTGTATTGCTGTACATTCAGATATGTCATCTTTGTTAAAGGCCACTAAAGTAATGATTTATGTCAAATAGATGGTTGCAATGTTAAATAGATTTAAGGTCTATAGTACTCCCCTATCTCATTTATAAATTGTCCTTGCTATTGCATGAATAGAAAGCTGTAGCTTTTTTTATTATATTATTATTATTATATAAGTATACATGATATTAAAAAAAAAAAAAAAAAAAAACATCAGGAGATTTACAATTGTCAGTTTTCTTTATACTCTTTTTGGTTTTTGTCTTCCAAACCTCCACCTCCCTTTAGTAGTAGCAAAACAGAATCTGGTTTAGTCAAGACATAAAGGTAAAAACAAGTGACATTGTTTTGTAATTAACAGCTATTTTTTAATTAGGAAACAGAATCAGATCAAAATAAGTTTAAAGAGACATCATGTGATCAAAAATAAAACCTGAAAACTTCAAACCCTAATTATTACCCATCATACTTTGTGTTATGCACAATAAGGGGAAGCAATCATTACCCATTTCATGTGGAATGGTGGTCAGTTCTGTTTACAATGATAACATGATCCCTCTTGCATTAAGCAGCTACTACCTTTCATTTAAAGTAGCAATAACAATGCCTGAACGGTATCAATTTGGACTTAAGTTTCTGAATGTTTCCCCAGAGATATATTATAGCTTTATTTAGTAGTATTAGATTATTACAGCTAGGTCATTGAAGATGGCAGTCAGTCAAATGTCAACTCAGTCTGTATTGTTTACATTCCTAGCTGAGGGGAATAAATTAACACACACAGAAAGGTGAAGCTGGACTAGGTCTAAGCGTCATGGCGGTGGTGAGAGTCATTGGCCCTCCAAGGCAATACATTATTGCCGAGATGGTGAGACAGACAAAGGAACAAAGACAAAAGCTAATATCCCAGGTTTTAAATATCTGGGAGCTAACTGATTTTGACACATATGTCTATGCTTTTCAACAACTGCTATAAAACAATACAGTGTAGTCAAGGGCATACGCAGGTAAACAGCGTATTGGGTAATATAGCATTTACCCGCTTCTCATATAATGGATACAGAGTTTATTCATTTCTACTCTCCCATGATATACAAATCCTGCGTTAAAGACAAGATATTTTAAAGGTGAGAGTCTGTGTTGCGTTGCTGCGTGTGAGACTGACAGCTGAGAGTTCTCAGTCAGAACTGTGGCATGAGCAGGGGGGCGTGGCCATTGGACTGAGTTTACCCACTTTTTTATTTACCACTACACCATTGCTTACAGGAATGTTATCTTTAATGTCATGATCATTACAATGCCTTTAATGGTTTTACAGAGAATAAACAAAAGCAAAAGTCAAGCTCATTAGTTCCTTTTCTTTATACGTCTTTTGATATGCATTAAGGGTATGCATCTATACATATTTTTTTCTGTTAAATGGGCTATAATATATGTATTCATTTTACAATCCATTCATATAACATTCTCATACACATTTTTATTGGAAGAAGAGATTCACTCAAGTCTTAATATGTTCCCTGGTACAGTGGTCATTTGGGTAAAAAATATGGACGATAACAGCATAGATGAAAAATGACATAATCTGCTTTAAACACTCCTACAGATATAAAGCAATGTGACTGTTACCTTGGTAGCCATTACTGTAGATTAGATTGTCAAAATTGTTTAGGGAAACATAGCTTAATATTAAAAAAAAAAAAAAACCCTTAAGAAAGCTTCTCAAAATGACTTTAAATTGACTAAGAGAACCTAAACTCCAATACATACCTACACACACATCACAGTGTCTGTCAGGAGATTCCATCAAACATATTCATTTTATTAATGAAACATAGCAAATACAATCAGAACAAATGGCTTTAGCAATTTGAATGATAATACCGTTGTATGACAATTTACAAGATTTAAAATTGGTTGATATTAGCAATATTTGAAAGCTGCCTAATTTGGCTCTGCATTTCTTACATTCCTAACAGCGGATGTGTTATCCACGGTAAAGCAAACTCTGCATTGCGTTAAGACATTCTGCCTGGAGGCTAACTTTAAACTCTCTGTTTTAAATTATTTATGTTGCAACTACACAGAAGGGGGAAACGCAAAAAATTAACATGAAAGGATGAATACATTCCAAAAATCAGCAGGACAACAGACACAGATGTCATTAGTTTTGCTTTGAGGTTAAATTATAACCAGTTATTCATATAATATATACCCCTGACTTCCCATGCTTACTGCTTTGTTGGATTTCCTTGGTTTTCCCACATAGAAATATTACTGGATTGAATGTATCCTCTTATCCTTGTATCTTCCCCCAGCTTTTAATAATATTTGTAAAAATATTACATTTTTATAAAAATTACCAAAATTATAATGTATGGTTTACAAGAGACCTAGTTTGAAACAAATGTATCTTCATTACCGTAATAAAGAACTAAAAACCTCACAATTTCCAACATAAATGCTTCATTTTTCTCCCTTTGATTTATTACTTTCCCATTAAGTTTATATAAATTAATTTTGTCATTGGTCAGTTCACAAATTTAAATCGATAGCTAGTTATCAATTCATTTAGATCCAAGGGGGGGGGGGGGGGGGGGGGGGAGCATTTCGTGAGACCACCATATTCATATAGAAAAAATGTTAAGAACTTTTATGGAAAACTTGGGGCAAGTTCCATGGAATAAGAAAAATAAGTCAAATTTTTCTCACTCTATTTTGGTAGTACTTTTGGGAGTTGTCCTTTTTCAAAAGAAAAATCGGTGTCTTAATGACTAGGTTTACCTAATTATTTGTATTAATTATCTATTTTATGATTAAATACTATATAAATATTTGTTTTCTGAGACTCAAAGTTAAACTATAACGCACTGAATGACAGCTTTAGTATGTCGAAAGTTTTCCCCAAGGGGTTTCAAAAATCGGACTCATTTGGCCCCCATAACCACCCCCCCCCCCCCCCCCCCCCCCCCCCCCCAAAAGAAAAAAAAAAAAAAAACATCAAAAAACAGACGTTTCACAAATAAGAATACAAAAACAACATTCCATTAGAAAGTGCTGTGTACGATCCTTGTACTATTTGCTAAACATTTTTTGACTGCATGTATATTTATTATAAACCTATTATCCACATACATATTATGATATGTACACATTTTAATACAGAACCGTAACTTCAGCTATTCTGATCAAATGGAGCTAAAATACCAGCATTGAGGTTAATTATATATAAATGATCCAGTCAAAATGTTTAGTATAGTACATTTTTTAAACATCTGTAGTATATCTACAATAGGCTACCCTACTTGCCTACATTTCCCACTTATAAAAACAACATTATAATAATAATAATAATAATAATAATAATAATAATAATAATAATAATAATAATAATAATAATAAATACATGAATCCAAATTCCAGCGACAATGTAAGGCTTTTCACCAGTAGTTGTCTTTTTTAAGAAATTCATGGAAGTTTTTTTTTTTCTTTTTTATGTTTCGTACTTTTAAAATAAATCTTGCGCAACGAATTAGCCTGATGTCATCGGTAGCCTGCATCAATTTAATACGTATTTGTTCATTTAATATGTATTTTGGTACCGACGTCACTTTTTACCCCCATTGATAGATGATGCTTGAGGCTAGTGTACAATAGATTGTATCTTATTGCTAAGGGGCAGAAAATTCTAGTCTAAAGCAATCAGCTATCCGACGACAAATCACAAAGATAACAAAAGAGTTAAGTGCAACTACGGCAGCTCCAGGGCGTACACACGTACATCAAATGAAAGAGTACCTGCAGTTCTGTTCTGTTTGCAATCTGATCTGTTTGTATACATGCCTGTCAGGAGGTGAGTGGTGAGGGTGACAAAGTGAATGTCCAAACAGTCTTATAATTACCAAAATAGTCTGTTTTTAATTAATAATCACTGTACTGTGTTACTATTGTGTGAAAGCTTTTTGGTTGGGACTGAAAAACTGCCCCCACACCATTGCTGATATAGGTGTAAAATGGTGGGTTTTCAGTCCCAAACAAAAATGTTTCACAAAATAACAACACAGTACAGTAATCCACATGTGCATGGGAAAGTGCTCCGGTTGAAGAATAATGGTGGTCTGTTGTGCTGGGTTGTGCTCTGCAGTGCTAGTCGTGCTGGTTCTGTGGCTGCAGCTCCTGACTCGCTAGTCCTCTGCTACTCAAATAAACAAACAAAACCACAGCGCACCAGCTGCGTCCCCTTTGTACTGAGATTTGCATATCTGCCATAATGCCCTAAGGTAGTGTTAGTAATGTGATATGAGTTTGGAAGTCAGGAACTTTCAGGGGTAAAAACACCAATTGCAATAATTTCAAATGGTTCAAATTATATTCATTTTTGCATCTGGCGTTGAAGAGGGTAAGGGCTTACACTAATTGTTTTTATTTTATTTATAGTAGCTATGCAGCAGTCTTTATGAGTCAAATGTCAATAATCTGAAACATTTAATAAATGTTGTCATATTGAAAAAAAACAAAAACAAAACACTAAGCCCCTCGTACTGTATGCTTTTTTTTTTTTTTTTTCCCTATTTGGTCAAAGAAGCTTGCCAATAGGATTGCTTGGTACGGCCTTCAGTTACAGCAGAAAGTTGTGTGAGGTAATGTCACAAATGCGATTTTCACTGTTTTGGTCAACCGAATGGCTTTTAAGTGTGAAAAGACGATTTACCCTCCCTTTGAAGTTGTACCATGTTTTAGACGCACAATTCCTATAACGTGTGGCATGTGCATATTATGTACGTACTACATCACATAAATAATGACTGTGAAGAGAGTGACAGCTTTCTAAGATGCGTGGAAACCCGACTATTAATATGGCCAGTGACTGAAACAAGTAATGGAACTTGACTGATGGAAAGAATGTGATCTGCATCAATGATATGGCTAATGTTAAAATAATGTAACATTGAAAAGGTTCATTTTAAAGCTCTGTACCAAATATTTACACAATAACAAAACTGATTCTAACAGCAAAAACCAAAACTGTTCCCTCACAATGTCAGCCATATTAGGTCAGAGGTCAATGCTGTGGACAGCAAAACATTTAGCATGCAGTGTATATAATCCTGCCAATATGAAGTCAGTTCCTCATGTGGTCTCTGAGATTATGATTTGACAGTGGAGGCACCAGATGATGGACAAGATTCAACTAGTCTAGTTCTAATACTAGTCTGACAAACGATATACAACATTGTGGCAGGGCTGAGGAAACCTGGTCACCTGCCTTTTAAAAGAGTCTGGAGAGCCAGCCCTTTGTTCTTGGTTTCTTCTTTTGTGTTGTGCTGTGTTTATGAACTGAAAGCTTCACGGCTGTGTGTCGAAACCAGGGTGAGTGAACCAAAGATATGACCAGTGAATACAGACTGCATGTATATCAGGGTTCTTTGTTTGCAGATTATGATCGTGTGTTTAACCGGGATAACTGCAACATTTAAATATGGATTAATCTGGTGGATTTTAATCCTACCAAAGTATATTTAGTTTTATGTTAGAAAGAAGGTTCCTGGTGCAGGAGCTCCCTGTGTGTAGAGGGAGTAGCGCATGACCCGAGCTTGGCCACCTTTTATTTTCTAGTTGTTTTTGTAGTGTTTGCTTTGTATTTTTGTATATATTCATGTACCTCTATGTACATATCCTTCCGCACCAGGGCTACCATTGCTGGTACAGCCACCAATCACTGCAACTGCCTGCAAACCCTTGTAAAATAATAAAACCTGGACAACTGAGCAGCATTTTCAAATAGAAACTCTCTCTGTCTCTCTTGTCTCCCAGCAGATACCCACACAGAATACCCCTGTTACAAATCAACTTTCTAGTTGTCAAAAGCTGGTTCCACAAAACTAAATTTGTAACCTTTTAAAATGCCTGGGCTTTTCAGTCAAAAGCAGACTGTTTTGCAGAGCATGAGGCAGACTTTTGCATACATCCACCTGCCACTGGGTTGAAAGTGTGTTCATTTCCATTGGCAGAAATCAGGACTGGCAAGCTGGCAGAACTCTCTAACTTACCCTGACGGAGGAACATACCTAATGATAATCCAATAGTACAGTAAGCAAAGTATACTAAAGGCAGGTGTTAAACCACAAACTAAAAAATAAAAACACTGAAAAACAGAGCTGTCAATTAGTGTACTATCAGGGAAATAGTGGATGTAGGTCTATGGATATTTATACATCAATGTGATTTATACTGAATTAGAAATACTTGATCTTGTATCCCCTGGTTGAAGATTAAGATAGGAACAGCAGATGGAATCGATAGCAGCCTCTGTTTGATACTGGAATGAGGTGAGAGTTTTACAAACTGGTGTCATGGTGCAGTTGGAAATGTGCCATTACTTGTGCCCAGTTCTAAGATCTGAACCTTAATTAACAGAGAAGACACTGTGACAAAATGTTATAATAAACTGCTGAATAACTTCACTATTTTAAGACTTTGGATGCATTTCAAGACTTGTGTGTATATAATCTATTTATAGCAGAATTGTATTTGGTTTTACAGGCAATGATTAGCACTAATCTTGGACTACTAAATTATACCTTAGTCCACGATTAGCGCTACTCAGGGTGTGTGAAACCAGACATTAATGAAGTAAAAACACATGTAAATTAAAAGAAAAACCTGGTTCTGAGAGATGGGGATAAAAACAACTATGAATACATTGACAAATGCATAAATGAAACAATACACTAAAGACTGGTAAAGCATCAGGGTTTGCCTTTTTCATTTATGGATATTTATCTCTCGAGATGCTTGGAATTACTGCTGAAATAAACCGACAGAGTAAAATCAGCTGAAAATGAATGTTTGGAAAAGATATGAGGCAGCAGAACAGATAAGTCTATAAAAATCAGACCGTCTTTACTATAACTGTGTTCCACATAAAACAGGTTATTTTGTAACAATTCAAAGCATAATATTCTTAAGATTCAGTAATATCAAGCTACTAATAAGACCACATCTATCTATTTACACTTTGAAAAATATATATTTTTTTAATACGGTTTTTAATAATAATAAAAAATGTGCAAAGTATGTACAGTAATTTACTTTGTTGCTGATTTCACATACTGCACCTTGATTAGAGCATATTTTTTACAATCTAATGTTATTTTAGGAACAGTAGTCCAAGATTTGTGATAATCTGGGTTTCTGAAACCAGCTGCACATTTGGGGGGGGGGGGGGGGGGGGGGGTATATTTATCCTGTTCAAGAAGCATGATTCAGTAGGAGTTAGAATACTGCATTTATAGAAACATTGTACTGCAAAACTGCTTTTTTGATAACAGATAGAAATGAAAGGTAGGCAGCTAGAAATGCTTACACTTTTAAAAAATGCATTAATATTAAAAAATAATATGTTTACCAAATAAACATATTTGATCTTAAATAATAATGAGGTTTGTGTTCTAATGTAAGCAACATATCTTATAAAAAAAGACAAAAGGACTCCTTTCAGATGACAAAGGGATAACCCCACCTCACCCCACCCCACCCCACCCAATCTCTTTTCCATCTGTCAGCTAGATGTGAAACAGGCAGAAGGATTAGTCGTTCCCTTGTCTATTTCAGGTCAGAGGTCATAATTATCTAATGGTTAGCTAATCTGGAAAGAAAAGCGGCCGTGACCTATAGCTGGTGTTTTATAGAAAGCAAATTTTCAACACATAGCAATCCAGTCACAGCTTTCTTAAGTTTTGATTAGGTGATGTGAAGATAAAAGCTACAAGCTAAAAACAGGAATCACACACTGGTTTTACTTCATGGTAGATGTTTACTGTAAATAAGAATTTGTTAAATTTAGGGAGTTTCTGAATATTTAAAACAAGGATAACAGTATAATGAAAATGAGTAATGTAACAGGAAGTATTTTGTACATTATGTTATTATACCAACAGTTAGCTTCTCGTACTCAACGAAGCAGCTTTTATACCACAGGCTTCTGACTCCTCTGCACATGTTTAATCGACCAATGTGGTTTCCATGCCAACAAGCACTGCAAATTCTGAGAATAGAATAGTACTTCAGTGAAGTGACCCAATTACTGTCTGTCAACAAATTCACTGGGCCAATAGTGAACCAGACCCATTACAAAGATTAAGCTCTAGGGGAACTAAAGTGAGGGCCAGACTAAAAGCTCAGACACAGATTTTACCAGGGGTTAAAAACGGAAAGCTTCTTCGTAACATACAGTACATGTTTACAACCATCTTTGCAGTGCATTTGGACTCTATTTAAAGCAGCCAAGAAACATTAGTAATGCTGATGATATCATCAAAAACAGGCAGATTTTCGTTCTTGAACGTCTGTATACCCATTAATAAAGTGCTTTGCGACAGTCGCCCGCTTGCTCAGATCATTTTATGAATAGCAATATGGACGACTTTCATTAGTTTTAAATGAAATTCATTTTATTACGGCAATCGGCAAGTACTTTAATGAATAGGGCCCTACATGTGTTGAAATCACTGCAAAATAACACATTGTAAAAACAATATTCTAAATAATTTAAATCGATCTTAGATATCAACTTTACTCTTATTGACCTGTAGCATTGCACCTTCAGTGAGATTTAAAAAAAAAAAAAAAAACAACTGCCCTCCATAAACAGGCTTGGTGAGAAAACTGAACAATAAGACATTCATATACTATAGTTGGTAAATGAGGAGAAAGCAGAGACAAAACATTGTTATGTATATTCCATTGACTGCCTGTGTTTCAGTTACTCTATTTCTCTATGCTGCACTATGTTGTTGGGCATTAGGTTTGAAACTGGTAAATCATGAGCATGATAGAAAAGAAAGAAACTCTGAACTCAGTTCAATACAGATGAAAATCATCCATAGAATAGCTGGCAGCATTTTGTGCATCGTGAAATACAATGGAGGAAACATGATCAACTCATTAAATTAAATGAAGATTATAGACATACTATACACCTTTTTGAACCTCAAATCTATTTAGATGTGGAAGATTAATGACATCTATATTTTAGCACTGCTTGTGGCAGACCTGCCATCCACTAAAAGCAAATGTATCTCACAACAATGAAGGGGATAATATGATATTAACTCGCAGCTCCCTTGCGGAGAAGAAAGATGGTCAGGACAGTAGGAAATGTGCTGGGAGCAGATAGAACACAGATGGCACAGATACTGTGCACAGCAGTTCAAGTTAAAAACATTCTTAATGCCTCCATCACCCTCACCCACTCTTTCAATGTTTAATGAGGTGTGCCAGATGGAAAAATCTATCTGACCCATTAACAAATGCCCAGCTGACCTAAATGGTCTGTTCAAAATAAAACATCATCGCATTTGTTGAAATGTTTACCATTTGTTGACAACTGGACTTTTGGTATTGTTTTAAACAAGCATTTTATAATGCGAATCTGTGACCTAGTTTTAGATTACATTTGCAGACATGCAATGAGATTTTAAAAGCATATGGAGTGACAACATAACAGTGGTACTGTATTTATTCTGGATAAACTGCAGATAGGAACCCTTTTGAGGACTTATAGAAAATGCCACAGTTTTAAATCCAGCTAGCAAATGTATCACCTTGTTGATTTAAAGGTTCAGCCATATATTGCCATTGTTATCCACAACCACTCACTGGTTTTGACTATGGATAACACATTCATTTTGCAAAGCTGCCAATCACCCATCTCTCTTATGACACCCTCTGCCGCTCTGCCTAACAGCCTGAAACTCACAACAACATGCAAAAATGAAATGAAAATGGCATCCTGAAAATCCTGTGCAAAAATAAATGAAGGCATAGTTTTGATCCTATTTTAATTTAAAAGCTAAGGTTTAGTATGTTCAGATAACATTTTTAAGAACTGGTGTGGCTTTAAAAAAAACAAAAAAAACAAGATAAAAAGTCTTTTGTAAAATTCCATAAGATTATGTGACGAATACATTCTCAAAAGTATAAGGAAACTGATATACTAATGATGGTACTTACAAGATTCCAGGACACTGCCAATACAATATTTACTGTATCTAAAACTTCAAGGATGGAGAGATCATTTGTAAAATAATATGTGAAAATTATTCATACACTGGGTCTCATTTATGAAAGGGAACTAAGCTTTATGCTGCACCATAATTGCCATTAGTGTGCACATTAATGATTTTGGAATTTATCACACACTATCGTGTGTGACACTGGTCATATTATGGTACGCACTAAATGTAGTGCTTCACACTATGGTAATCAGAATGAATATGCGATTTTTATGGCAATACATGCTGGTGTATTTAAATGAGCATCCAGCTCAGAATAATGATGAGCTATATTCACATGGTATTTACTAAAGGACGTTAATTTTAGTGCACACATTAAAGTATCGTTTATTAGTGCCTATGGGAACCAGGTTTTAACCACTGATAGGCGCCCTATTTAAACCTGCTTTTCTGGCCTGAAAACTAATACTGTGCAGTTTGATTCTATTTACTGACTCGATTAGTTTGAATTAATTCTGTTTTGTGAATCAAGTCAGCAGATTTGTTTGGTTGATTCACTGATTCACTAATGTGAAATAAATACATCATGCTGAATTACTTGGTTATAAAAATGTGTTTAACGAATAAAGTCCAGAAATGATAGATAATTGATTGTAGTTGTCATTACACATGGTATACAGTTAAAATAAAAATACTACATTTTAATAAAAATCCATGAGGAGAAAAGTACTATTAACTATTTCTTTAAACTATGCAATTCAGCTTTAACTGCAACCTATTTAATAATCTGCAATTTACACACACAAAAAGTAACAGCTATAGAGCCACATTAGTTTATAAAATTATAATATAACACACATATTCAACATGTGCAGTCTGCATTGTATGAGTGGCATTCCCATTAAGCCAATCATAGCTCACAGAGGTAGCAAAATAGCCAATCAAATAGCAGACATGATCCGTTTCCTCACACACACATAATTTTGATTAGGACAGCAAAGCAAAGGCTTGTTTAAACTATTTATTTTACTTTGTGTAGATGTCACAGAAGCGAAAGATGGAGGCGGAACACAGAAAATTTCAAAATCGTTAGCCAGATGATTATTTTTTCACTGAATAATTGTGGTGGCAAAGTAATATGTCTGATTTGCAGTGCAACAGTTGAAGTTATGAAACGTCACTAAGATATGCTGCACATAGCAACGTATTTTTTGTTTACTGGAAATTAAAGAATCTATGGAGTCTCAATTAAACGAAAGGTCTTTAACTTCAAGTTGCCATGGAAAGTGCAGAATTACCTTGGAATAAACTACTGGTGGGATTACAACAGAGGGTACACCATGACTGAGCAAAGAGTGGATTGGCCAGCAGAGAGCTGGAAAAAATTAAAGAAAGAAATGCAGAAGTAACAGTTTTCTAACACTGGATTCTGCATTAACATGGATTATGTGAAAAAGCTGCAGAATTAGAACATGTAATGAGCGTTATTGTCAAGTGTCTTGATAGAAGTCATAAAAAGGTATATTTCAAAAGTGGTACTGTTTAGTACTTCGCATTTTCAGTTTGTCAATATCTTTTTTCAGTGCTGTTAAAAACATTATATTTTGGAATATAAATTAAATATTGAGACTTAGCATTATATACTCTGACATCTTCTTTTTTTTTTTTACTGTTCGAGATTTCCATTGAATACTCTTCTATTTTCTCCATTATATTACATTGTGATATTGAGTTTTTTGTCAGTGTTCTAGGAAAGGTGCTTCTACCGAGTGAACAGTCTTAACTTAAATGGCCCTTGCTGACAGATTTTTTCCATTCAAACAATTTTTCATAATTCAGCAAGATATATTTATTTTGCATTAGTGAATCAGTGAATCAAACAAACAGATTTGTTGAATTGATTCACAAACTTAATGAAACAAACAAATCAAGTCAGTAAAGGACTCAAACTGCACAGCACCAGTTTTCAGGCCAGAAAAAGGTGTCCAAAAGACCTAATTATCGCTCGCTTTAATGTGCACAATACAATTATCGCCCTTAAGTAAATACGGTTTGAATGAATCTCATCTCATTATTGAGCAGGTTGCCTCATTTAAATACATTATCTTGCATTACCATACAAATCTCATATTCATTCTGATTACCATAGTATGGCACAATAAAATGAGTGTGCACCATAATATGCCCACTGTTTTGTGCGATAATGAATAAAATTGCTAAAGTAAATACGGAAATCATTAACGTGCACAGTAATTGCAATTATCGCGCACCACAAAGTTTAGCACCCTTTCGTAAATGACGCCCGTAGTGTATGAAATTAGGAAGTATAATAATAGTTGATTTCTTACTTTCTTTTTTATACAGGATTTTACAGAGAGGATTGCACATATAGCAATAATATGTGTTATTTACTCTGCCATTCACAATTAAGTATGTAAAGGTCTTTTTGTATCTGTCGCGGGAGCAAGCAAGACTTCTAGGGTTCCCATACATTTCTAACTACCTTACGTTAATATTGTAACATCGGGGCAGCAGCAACACAAGTGACAGACAAAAATATGGACTTAATAATGGACTAGGGACGGGGTTGGGAATTTGTTGTACTGGGGTGATATTTGTGTGCTGTTGTGTCGCTCTCCCTATTTCCTTGAGCAGCCTGCCTGACTGTCAGTTTATGTGTGTGTGTCTGTGTGTGTGAATGCGATGGGGTGGAGTCAGTGTCCATCAAAAGGAGTGCTTCACTCCAATTAAGGAAAGTTGAGTTGGGAGTATAGTATGAGAGAGCAAGAGAGAAAATGATAAGAAAAAGAGCGCAAAAAGATCCATTGAGAGGGGGCTACTGTGTTGAGCATCCGGTAAAGGCGCACAGCGTGGAGTGCAGGATGCTCCCTATAGCCTGGATGTCACCAGTTCGAGTCCAGGCTATTCCACTGCTGACCATGGATAGGAGCTCCCAGGGGGCGGTGCACAATTGGCCAAGCGCCACCCGGTGGGGGAGGCTTAGGTCGGCCAGGGTGTCCTTGGCTCACCATGCACCAGCGACCCCTGTAATCTGGCCGGTCGCCTGCGGGATCACCTATAAACTGCCCAGAGCTTCGTTGTCCTCCGACGCTGTAGCTCTGGGTTGGCTGCATGGCATGCCTGCAGAATGAAAAGAAGTGGTTAGCGTCAGAGGACAGCGTGTCTTCGTCTTTGCCATTCCAGAGTCAACACAGGGGTGGGAGTGGTGAGCTGAGCCTAAAATAGAATTGGACATTTCAAATTGGTAGAAAAACGGGATAAAATCAATTGGCAATTTACTAAGTAAAATAAAAAAAAAGATCAATTGACACAAATGAAGTTAAATAAAAATAGCAATTTTCACTGCTTTAATTGCACAACTCTATTTAGTTGGATTCAGATGCTCACTGCCATTAAAAGATGTAACTACTCATGTGGATAATAAAACATGCCCTGTTAAAGCTCATAGGGAATTATATTAAATTTACACAACATGAAAGTGGGCTTCTGCAAGGTTACTGGCTTCCCCAATGTGATGGGTGCTATTGATTGTACTTGCATAGCACTGGCACCCGATCCATGGAGTCTGGAAAGAAGAGAATTCAGGCTACATCTTATCAATCAATATTTCTCAAGTAAGCAGAACAAAAAGAAAAATATGCCATTGCACACGTGACTTTTATTGTATATGACACTAAAATTAAAAGGTAAACAGTGCAGTTTCAATTTACGTTGCCTCTGCCTGTCCCCTGCTAAGCGCTGTGTCTGTTGATAGCTCTTTTTCAGTCAGTGTAAGCCACCTCCACCGTCACAATAAGCTACTGACCAAAATATTCGTCTGGACTGCTGGGGCTTTTGATATCATGGTGGTCACAGGTAAGTCTCTAACATTGTCGTGCACATTAAATTATCACTCACAATACATGCAGTGTGCAAGGTATGGTATGCAAAGTACCCAAATACCTTGCACATAAATGAATGCATTCTCTTAGTAAATGGGACCTGCACATTAGGCTCACTATTTTACGTGCATTCTAACTCCAAATTTCTTCTTCTTTGATGGTTTAATAGAGTGCTATCACAACATGTCCATCAGTTTAACAAAAGGTATATTTTAAATCCAGAGTATGCACTGTACAATACAATGCAGGAGACAGCTGATGCTCTACAGTAAGTACTGTACAAAACAAAATGGTCCTCAGAGTGACAAGTGAGGTCCAGGAAATAAAAAAAAAAAAGAAATCCCTTTAATAGTTTAATTTGTGTTCAACCTTTCAAAAACAGATATTTTATATTAGAAATGCTGTATACGTTTACATATGGACTCCCTTACTATAGTTTATAGCAACATTTATCGGAAGGATAGGCAATACATTTGTTTTTAACAGATACCAATACTGTATATGGCTATTTATGAAAAAAAAAAAAAAAAACAGTATCTCAATGTGCAGTTGCTACCATAAAGAATTAAGTCGGATCAGCAAAAAAGCATTTATGCTTTTAGTGAACATGCAGCTTGGTATATTTCTTTAAAAAAAAAAAAAAAAAAAAAAAAACATTTAGTGTGTCCAATTATTATTTCCCCCTCAATTTGTAAATGCCCAATCGCTTTTCCCCTCACCATAGCAATTCCCCACATGGCTCAGGTGACCCGAAGGTTCAGTAGGCGTCCGCCGATCCCATGACCAAGTCAGCTTTCTTTTTCACCGAGGAACTCGAGAGCAGATGTCAATGAGCTACCAACTTCTGGAGAACAAAGGCCAGCCATGAAGGTGTCTGCCCTTGAGCTCCCCGGAGCTGTAGCACAATGTGGAAAAACAGTCCCTGCCGTTTTTACCTCCTTAACCCATGGGAGTACGAGAGGCAATGTGACACTCCCTTCGGAGTCCCCAGCAAAGACCGACTTACTTTGCACAGCCAGGACGTGAACCTGCATTGTATAAATTACCCTGTACATCACACAGCTACACTTTTACCCGGTGAACCACTCGGGGACCTTAGTTTTGTATATTTTTAAGCTGAATAAAAAAAAAAATGAAATAATTTACTTAAAGAAACTGTAAATCAGTTTGGACCTAAATACTCATGGACACTGTACCTGGAGGAAGGACAATGACTAATATAGCAAACAAATAACAAAAAAGTTATTTACAGAGTACTGTAATTTATACTGAAAGAAAACAATTTAGACGGCTGTGTTTTCTGATGTTACAGAATAATTGCAACCTGGCTTTACCATTGTATCCTCTTATATTATTATGGCAGATAAAAAAAAAAAAGTCAAACCAGTTTCAAGAAACTAAATAATGTAATGGAAATTATCACGTCAAAAACAAAGAATGGTAATGGTTAATTAACAAATTATAAACTATTAAATTATAATATTAGCATTTCTCTGCACATCCAATCCCAATGTAGAGAGAAAACTGTAGAATATGAGATTCTTTAAGGTACATTATTACCTTAATATTGTTTTTTTTGTGTTTATGCTGTTGTTGTGCCATTGCAATCAATTTCACCACATTCAGCTGAATATTCTACAAATGCACTATTCATTTTGTTTTTTAAAGAGAAATGTGTAAAATGGCCACCTAAACACACTGTGCATGTTCTAAAAAGTATCCTTAAATTAGTATTTAAGTATCTTAAATTTGGATGGATGTAACTAGTCACAATTCGTTTTGGTTTCCAGAAGAGTTTGTGTATGACATTTCATTGTAATAAATTTAGAGATTGGTCAGATGGGGAACTTTTGATGTCTATGTTCTGAAATTGGTCTACAATCTGAAATGAACGAAAAAAACAAAAAACAAAACAATGATTATTGAACTGATTCAAATCTCAAACAAAGCTTTAACTAGTACCCAAAGAGCTCATTATTTCTGTCTCAAAAGGTGTGCTTAAAGTTGTCAATAACTATGCTATGTTGTAGAAAAACTGTATGTACAGTTTAATATTGTGACATCTAATTCACAGACAAAGATTTGTTTGACTGCTAAGTTTATGGTTCATAATGTGCAAAGATATACAGAACCATCGTAGGAATGTCCATATCATCATGGGAAAACCATAAAATTCAGTGACATTGTTGCAGTTAATAGCGCTTATGGGTTGCAAGAAAATAAATTATGTTCTGTGCCATCACTGTGAAATCTATTCTGCAGCAACATGATATTAAAGAAAAGCAAATGCCAAAAACAGAGCAAAACCTTTTTCATGCCAGATTGAAGAAAAGTTGATACATTTAGTATCCCTAACTACAGTATAGAATCATAACTTTTTCATAATGCAAAGAAGGTTTCACTTAGGCTTTTAATTTCAGGCTTTTTGCATTTAACAAATATATTGAACTTGTTTAATTAGTATTGAACTACTCATGTAAAAACTGTATAGTGTTATCGTGATTAGCGTTTGAAATTCAGACTCCCCAATGATCTCTTTGTTTGTAACGGTCCCTGAAATGGCTGCAACAATGACTCCATCAGTCTGTTGATCCACTTAAGACCATTAAAGAAGAAAATTAATCTCAAGCACTCTACCAGCTGTTAATGGTTGATGTTTTATTTATGTTTCATTAGATTTGACAGCTGATGTGACAGCAAACTCTATCTTGGGAGAAAAACCTCAAAGGCACTGGCTTAATATTGTGTTTTCTTTTAAATAAGTATTCACGATCATTACAGTCAATATCCCACCACAAACATTTTACCTCCTGACATACACTATCGCTGGTGTTTTTTTTTTTTTTTTTTTTTTTTATCAATTCACCGTTTTTGTGGTCCTCAGACAATATTTATTGTGTGGTTTTATTTAGGAATTAAAAGCTAGAGAACAGTTTTTTTTTGTTTGTTTGTTTTTTCCAAAAGCTCCATTTTATTAATCCAATTTTCTTCGTCAGCCTAGTTTTTTTTTTTTTTGGCCAATCAAGCATGTCGTCATGAATTGCCAAAACAAATACATAGGACGTGTTATCATTTCATCTGAGTTGCATTTATGATATTCATTACATTTAAATGTGCATAATGTGGAGTCAGTAAAAAAAACAAAAAAAACCAAACATTAAAATCTCATTGAGGAAATCTGATGCTCTATTGCTGCAACATTTTAGTTGTTCTTGACGGTGTCTGTCTGGGTTAGAACTAGACCTAATGCACATTTATATTGATGGTTATTGTAATGAGAGTAAAATGTATAAATATTGTAGCTGGAGTGAAGCTTAATGTTTTGTATGTAAAACTAACATTTGTTGCCCAACAGACCACTAAATCAACAACAGAAAAAAAAAAAAAACACGGGACATAAAACCCAAAGAATAATTTTCACTGTTAAAATAATTTGTTTTACCACATGAACTCTGCTGACATATGGTGAGCAGACAGCTGTATTCTTCTCTTACCATCCTGCAGATCAGGATGAAGAAAATAATGTGTGCTATTTTTCATAAGTGGGCCAGTTCTAATGAGCAAGTGTACTATGTACTTAAAGAACAGTAGAGAATGGTTGAAGACACAATAATTACAACTGAACGTGTCCCTAGTGATGATGAAGATTCCTATATTCACATATTCTTTCAGCCTAGAGTTTTGCAAGAAAGAAAAGCAGAATGATGCGTGAATAAATATTCTAGAAGTACAGTCATACTGGTGCAGAGGAGGAGTTGGTACATTTCTAGAATTAGCCAGACACTGCAGCTAATTAAATGTTAGATTTTACACAAAATAATACAACAAAACAATATTAAACTTTCATGCCACAATCCTTCTCTGTGACACTAGTGTTTAAAACCTCACAATCTATTAATGGATGTGTTTTGTTTTTGTTTCTCACTGAATTAATAGTGATATTTGTTGTTGCTTTTAGTGTTATTTAACAGTGAGATCAATGAGAAACAAAGTATGTGGCCTGACACCAAGGGAACAGGAGATGGGAGACTTAAGCCTTGTAATATATATTAAGCCTTGTGATTAACATTCAACATGACTCTTCAACATTTTAATCTCATTTTAATCAATGAAATTCAAATGTTGGGTGAATTAATGTTACTGGAAATGTATTGAATATTTAAAAACATATCCAACATCATAAAAAGCAGTGATCTGTATTTACAGGTACAAAAGTGTTGCATGTGCTGTAAAAATATTAAACTCTTTATATTCCACCACCAGATCTTTCCAAAATTCAGAGGCAGTTAGTACTCCACATGAATATTTGTCTTTTAAAAAACAAATAATGGTCTGAAATTAATTTAAAAGAGTACATTTCCAAAAAGCAAAAATAATATCAAAATAATGTCAAATTTAACTTAAAACAGATTGCAAATACAGACTCTAGAAACCTGTTTCATTGCAGTTTCATTCCAAAGCCACTGCTTAGAAATATCCAGGGAGAAGCACTCCCCACTTCACAGTACTTGAGACTCCTTTGACCCATCCAGACAAGCGTGAAAGCATGAGAAATAAATGAAGGCAAACAAAGACAATTCTCACGGACCATTCATACAGGAGGCTACTGAAAAGAATCTCACTCTGCACATCATTGTGCTTAAATATAAAAATGTTGAGGGAGTTTTTGCATGGGCAAACAGAATACATGCAAAAATTAGCATGCACAATTTATTTCATTTGATCAATTTTAACATTATACCCTTCTACAGGTAGCAGGATCAAGTCAATCCAAGTCATTTTACAAAATGCAACACACACACACACACACACACACAAACAAGATAACCATACTCTGCTTCTAAGTAAAAAAAAAAAAAAAAAAAAAAAAAAAAAAAAAAACATCCAATTTTTCACAATACCTTTTTGTGTCTGCCCTTCTTCCATATTCTCTTCCATTGTTGCGTGTCTTGATTTGAAGCTGCTACACAAAATTCAACAAAGCCCTTAGTAAAATATTTAAAACCCTGGAAGCTCCAACAGCAGTGGCTTAGGCAAGCCCTCAGAGCTTAGCTTACAGACTCCCTCACTCCTTAGTTTGCTTTGAGATTGCTTGTCAACTGTAATTTCATTCAAATTACTCTTCCGTGAAGATTATCAATTTTTCTTCTCAGTGCTGTCCATTGTAAGCCACTGTACGCATGTATTTAGGCTACTGAATTTGGGGGTAAAATTAGGCAGTATGCAAGGGACAAGTGAAATGCTTCCTGCAGCTTTTATTTTGTAATTGGCACTGGTTATAAAATGAATTTGAGGTTTGTGGTGAAATTTATCTTTAGCATTAAAAACAGCCCTTTTCACCGAGAACAGATGGAGGGGTGTCCCTTTGCAACAGAGGCAGACTACCAACCAATATCCCCCCTATTTCTTCAAATGGGAAAACCTGACAGCCTGTGGGCTCTTATGCTGCATTAACAGATTCTCACCAACTGAAAACCTTTATTATTATTATTATTATTATTATTATTATTATTATTATTATTATTACAAACTAAAACCATGTTTTTCTGTTTTTTTCCATTAACAAAGATGAAATGTTGTAGAATGGAAAAATCTGAAAAACTATTTACAGTATGCATGGTGTAGCTTGTGAATCGATAGAAATAAACACAAATTAAAAGTACTGTAAGGGATTCCACAGTGTTTCCCTGATCTGTATCTTTTACATTTTAACTGCTGGTTATGCAGTCAACCATTTTATCCAGTTATTTGTAATTCAGAAAATAAGGATTCAGTATAAAAAGTATGCATACAATTCAATAATGTGTTGGTAGAAACATAACAAAACAAAAGCTCTGAGAGTAATTTACGTTACAGTCCTTCACTAAAAATGCACATAGCAGTTTCCACAGCCCAGCTACATAACAGGGGTGGGATGCTGAAAAAAAAAAAAAAAACATTTCATTTCCTCCATGAAATCTAATTTGTTGGTTACAAGTTGAAACATTAACAGTTTAATGTAAACCACTTATATACGGTACTTCCATTTCATACCCTGACATCTTTTTTGTTTTTATTCTTTGCTCTTGGAATTTCTATATGCAATCTAAGAAGCCATCCCTGGGGGGCATAATGTAAGGGCAATGGCCTCTCCTAATGAATGGTCTGTAATCAGGAAGTCAAATTGTTATGTGGAAAAGTGTGTGATCCGAGTTATTGATATGGACACTAGTAATCAAACTGAAAAGAGAGAATCACAGAATACAGCTGTGAACCAAATCTGAAGACATGGTCAGGTCAATTAAACCATAATTAGCAGACCTTTTGGAAGAGTAACCAGGTACTGCTCTTTTCTTGGAGCAGTCCACTTGCATGCCCATGCTCATTCCCATCATGTATAAAGATCACCTATCCTGCATCCAATACGCAGAGTCCCTTTTACCTCCCACATGCAGAAAACCCATTACCCGTCACCTAACATTTGGCAGCAAGTCAACTATGCCACCCTGCATTCTCCTGATTGTTTCTTCCAGCTTGGAGGGGTGACATGTTAATCAGTGGCACAGGGGCTGGTGTCCCAGTAGTCCAATGATTCTGAAAACTGACTGATTGACTCAGAGGGGGAGCCACATGGAGATGCTACTCTTCCATAACTATTCATCTCTATTAATTTACTCTGATTTCCACTCTAACTTTTTTCCTTCTCATCAAGTTTACACTTGATCTGCAAAACAATAAGGTGTCTGTGTGGTGGAAGAAAATATGCGGGAATGTGGCTGGAGCCGTAAATTTAATAAGTGATGAATGATTAATTGGGCTCCAATCACAGGTGTATAAAAAGGGTGATCATGGGTGTTAATATGAAAATTAATGTTGGTGAAGGTGAAGATGGGTTGCTGTGTTATGTCTGTAAGTTTTTTGTAGACCTTTTGTTTTGGCCCCAATGCCTTTTATTTGTTTTTTGTCTGTGTTTAGCGCTAAACTGCAGCTTTTTGTCTCTCTCCCTGTCAGTAACAGCTTGGCTGTGATGCTACCCTGTCAGTTGGATAGCACCCTGTAGATACTCAGAGGCAGAACTGCAGGTTTATTTAAAAAAAAAAAAAGAAGTAAGAAACAGAAGAGAGAAAAATGGAGCAGGAAGCGCATCCATGGTGCCTTGCCTGTGCAGAGCCCGGGCACTACATAAGGTCTTGCCCCTTTCAGGGTGAAGGTGAGTTTCCACCTGCCCCAAACAGGAAGAAGGGGACGAGTGGCTGGTCCCGGAAGCAAGCGAGGGAGCTGCTGCTGACCCAAGGGCCCAAGAATGGCGAGTCGTCTCCAGCTACACGTCAGGAGGCTAGCTGGGACGCCTACCTCAGCGCTCTCGAGGCCTCGAGTTCGCACCCCACCGGCGGGAAGTGGGGGCACTTTGTGGTCAACTGCCAGCATTGCCGCTGCAAGAGTACCCTGCACCACAGACAGCATAACCACAGACCTTTTTTGTTTTTGTCCCTGTGCCTTTTATTTGGTTTTTGTCTGTGCTGTCTTTGTAATACATGTGCGCATTAGTGCTAAACTGCAGCTTTTTGTGTCTGAGTCTCTCTCCCTGCCAGCAACAGCTTGGCCATCATGCTAGTGTATTACAAGTGGTTGTACATTTATTATTTTAGTTTCATTTTAAAAACAAAATAATATACTAAGTTCAAAGCCAATTAATTTCTGATGAATTCAGTACCTTTCCATTCCGAATAATAATGCATATTATAAAACATGTTTTTTTGTGTAGTCTGAAAAAATCATAACTTTTGTTCTATCAGAGATATTTTAAGATTTGTCATCAAGCACCATCTGTAAGTTTTTGCATGCACATTCTGAATGTTGCTTGCCATGCTTGAGCACATAAATGCATGGAAATTGATCTTGTATTTATCTGTCTATTTATCTATCATAGTTGTTAATTCATTAAGACTGCTGTAACACACTAGATAGAATTGTTTCCATTCCATAAAAACTCTCAGTGTGCTTCATGTATTCTTTTAACGTTACATATGTTTACATGCACAAGAGTATTTATTTCATAATAAGTATTTGGAATGATCTGTTTACATGCAAGTGGAATTTCATATTCCACTATTATTCCAAATGTCATGCAGACAGAAATATCCAGAATATTACACATATTAGGTATATGCTATGACATAATTACAAAGCAAGACTGGTTTAACTGGAGTATTTTGATGTTGTGTTCTAAATTCATTAATTCTGAAAAGTAAACCCTATAGGCCATCCCAGCGTCATTGCAATTTTATTCCATCCAATAAACTGCCAACTGCTTCCTAACCACACACTGTGGAAGTAGCTGCAGTAGATCAAAATACAAAGCAAGACAAACTTCAAACATTCATAACAGTTACAAGGAAGTTATATTAGTTTTCTCCACTAATCCTTGTAATAGTGCTACTGTATATTTTTGTTTTGTACTGCCTCATCAACCTTCCAGGTCCCAAAACACATGCTGTTTATAATAAATTAACAGCATTACATCCAACAAACGTTTCTTTTGAACTGCCAACTATAGCCTAAAATTAATGAAAAAACATCATACCTAATAGCTGCTATAACCAAGCTGAAATTCATTTAATTACGCTAAGTTTTAAACTTCACGACTGGGTATGTATTTATGTATTTATACAATACATGTTTTCCCTGCTAGCAGTGACACACAAATGCAGTGTAGCCCAGATGTAGTATTATTTGTGGGGCAACTTGGTCCCTAACAGAACAGAGCCAGATAAATAAAGTGACAATCACATGTTTTCTAAATCCCCAACTACAGAAATGATGGTGCATTCCCCATTGTACCAACCCCTTCATTTTTCAACTATGCGCTATTGTGACAGGGAGACCCCGTCACTGGTTCTTGGGTGCATGGGGGCCTTTATGGAGGCAGCTGGGATGTGCAACAGGAGACGCGTTGCTAAGGAAGTAATTGAGCAGGTAGGCTTGCCCGCTGCTGAGCTCATCGGGAGGTTGGGATTGGCTGGGGAGACTGCCTGGGGAGGTGGAGCTTGAGGCTATTGCACAGCCATAGCCATACAGACGGGCGCTGAACAAAAGACTGCAGACTCGTATCAACCCAGGAGCTGAAGCTATGGATCCAACATCTACCGCTGCACACAACTACAACCCAGGACAGCGTGCGCTCCGCAGTAGGGTTGGACAATAATGACATTTTCATTTATCGATTATCGGCTGTAAATTATCACGATAATCATGATTATCGGCTGAATAAATTAAATATGTAACATTTCTTGGAATTTATCATATTTAAAGCTATCTATACTTGAGCAACATGAAAGTGACTTGTAGAAGCAGTTGAGTGTAGAAGAAATAAAACTAGACAGTTTTCAAAGACAAGCACTTTTAATAAAGGTTATGAAACAATGGTTGGTTTCAAGAAAGCACAAATAATACAATCAAATGGATTTGTTTGGTAGCTTTTCAAACTATAAGCTACTCATTAAACAGTGTTTAAAAAATGCTTTCCAGTTTACAAATTCCAAATTGTGATAAAAAAATGTAATTTGTTGAACACGCTGAGCACAGAATCGATTACGTTGTGGGGTCACTATCAACCCACATCCACTGAACAGCCTTAAATTTCATATGAAACGATACTTGCAAGCTAAGTGTTTCTACCTATGATAGTGATCTAATTGAGATATACGACTAGAAGATAAAAACAAATTTAGACTGAGTTTAAAGTAATTTATAAAAAAAAATATGCTACAGTATTTGTAGTACTCATGTCTGTTTAAAATAAAGAAAGGCAAATTAATTTTAGGCTAATATTAAACGTTTGCCATAAGGTTTTTTTTTTGTTTTTTTGTGTTTTTTTTTTTTTTTGCTAATCTGCTAATCTAAACTTTGTTGCCTTTCACTGCAGGTCACTTCTCTGCACAGCGCTCCCAAGATATTATCAATTATTTTTCATGATTCTTCTTATCATTCAGCTTTTCTATTCGGCCCCAGGATCTCCAACGTTAGTTTTTCCTGCTCCATCCTGTCCCAGCAATGGACGTCCCAGCAACAGCGCCATCCAAACTGCAGCTTCATTTCACTTGTCTGCATCTTTATCAGAAAGGTTGGCCCTCCGCTAAAACTTTCAAAGCTCCTTCGACAAGACACCGACATTCCCGTCGTCAGTGAATGCCTTGCCATAGCTCCTCTAATTAAATGCACCACAAAGCTCTGTCAGCTGAATCTTTCTTTACTCCTCGCTTGCAATCAAGCGCACCTCCCCTGCTCCCACAGAGCCAGCACAGTTTACCATTCCATCAGAAGATCCTGCCCTGGATTTCAGTCAGCAACGTTCAGTGTTTTAAAAGACTTATCCAGCACATTACAAACTTCATCTCAGCCTGTGGCGCCTCTTGATCTTGACTGGTTGTTCTACACAGACAAGGATTTTTATTACAAAAACCATATATACTTTACCCTGCTTCACTCAATCATTGGTTTAATTCCAATCATAACATCTAGATGGCAGTATAACACCACACGTTCTACATACAGCCTTTAAGCTGGTTTGCTATCACTGTGAAGCTCGCACACTCCAACTTTTCTCTCCATTCCTGCAGTTCGTTGTCACTCCGAGCGATTCTCAAGAGTTCTGCTCCTGCCTCAACCTTTTGCCTACCTATATCCACTCACATTCTTCAATTTCAACTTTTCCCCTCTTCGAGGACCTGGTCATGAAGCAACGCGCTCAGCTGCATTTTGAGATGCTGGGAATCTATCATCACTGTAACTTCCAGCTTCCCTGCATCAGGAATCCATTCCTGTGACATATTCCTGTTCCCTGATTCATGTTTCCTCATATGACTCCGCTCCTCCAAACCGACCAACTTCAACAAGGCACTTTATTCAACTTTCAAAGTCATCATTTCATCAACACGAGCCGCCAGTCAGACACGGAACCGTGTTCTATGATTATCAACATTCCAGCCAGTGTCCTCCTACCCCCAATAGACAATACACTCATAGACTGCTCCCGACCAAATCATTAGGTTTTGCAGCAGCCTCAGAACAACACATTCTTCATCCTCTCGGGTTCTGCAGCGGCCTCAGATTTCTGCATTCTTCATTTCTGCCCCAAAGCAGCCCCATCTCTGGCTGCATCTAAATCTGCCTTAATACTTAAAGACCAATATCCACTGCATTCTGCAGATCCCTGCTCTCTACAGCAGTCCACTGCACCCTACCGATGGCAGCCCCCTGTTCACTATTACAGATCACTGCTTCAGCAGATCTCTGCTCTCTACAGCAGGCCTCTGTACACTACTGACAGCACTCCATCGTTTACTTCCTCAGACTTCTGCACTGTTCAGCAGATCTACTGTTATTCGCACCTCACTATAGCAGATCTCCCGCCTGTCTATATCAACGGACATTCTCCATTTGCTAACTTCCACTCTTCGGAAAGGACGCTTCTCTCCCTACAAGGATCTACCTATGGAGATCATCTGCCTCTCCACCAGCTTCAATGCTTACTTCATCATTTGGCTGCATACCTCCAAGACGGATCAATTTCAGTGTGGTCAGTTCATTCAGCCGTCAAGTACCAAGTCCCCTATTATTTTCAACGTCAAGGTAGGAAAACTCCCTACCCCCCCCCCCCCCCCCCCCCCCCCCCCCCCCCCCCCCCCCCCCCCCCCCCCCCCCCCCCCCCCCCCCACCCCACCCCCCCCCCCCCCCCCCCCCCCCCCCCCCCCCCCCCCCACCCCCCCCCCAACCCTGTGGTTCATTGATTCCTCTCGCTCCTATCATCACTTGTCACTGGTTCTCAACCCACCCTTGCCTCCAGAGTAGGCCTCACTCCTTCGACTCTGGTGAAATCGTCGCCCTCAGTCAGCAACTGTGTTTCTATCCTGTTTCGGTTGCTGGGTCCTCTGCCCCTGGGATGTGTTGGCATTGTCGCCCTCAGTAAATTTTTTCAGCCAGTTCAGGACTTTCTGCAGCTGCCATCGCCACTGGCTTCAAACAGTCACCTTACTCAGTAAGTCTTACTGCACATCAACAATTTCCCACTACGAAGTGCGCACAGATCACATCTTGTGCGTCATGCAGACAGTTGAGTGCAGCTTTCTGTTTCAATGCAGAGTTACTATTACACACAAGTGTATCATATTGGGTAGTGGACGATAATAACATTTTTCAAAGCAATAAAATTATCGATGCAAAAACATTAGATAGTATCACGACAATCGATTAACTACTACAGAACCCTTCAACTGCAAGACAGTGCTCATGAAGGTATTGTCCAGCCGAGGTTGTGTGAAGAGGCAGGAGTTGCCATGAGGATGCCGGGACTCCGGGAGCCCAGAAGTAGGTTAATTTATGGGAGGTTGATCCCAAACAGTGTATAGAGAGGGTTTGCATAGAGTAGTAGGTTCTTGGAGCGGGATGTCCCTTTTAGTGGGACTACTGCTCACCATTTGTGTGACAAACTTTTATTTTTAGATTTGTTTTGTTTTCTTTACTAAATGTGCCACTAGGACTACCATTGCTGGTACCCTAGTGTCAGCACTTGTGTTGATTAAATCTGCACGCCTGTGCGGCATGTCAACACCCAATACTCTGTCTGCTTCAGTATTGTTCAGTGACAGATCACACAAGTGTTTTAATGTAGAACACTTAAATTATGTGGACTGAAGACTTTATTCTTTCCATGAGAGGATATTTCACACGCAGCCCAGTTTAAAGAGATACTGACACCTCTTGCAGAATGCATCTTCAAATCGGAAATGTTCTTATTGAACACCTAAGTTTGCCGTCTGAAGCAAACAGCCAATTGTTTTTTCTTTTGAACTCAACTTGCACTTTTGACCACACAGCATGGTATTGTTGAGTTGCAATAGTAGGCTTAGCCACCAATTCAGCAGTCTCCTTTGTCTCCTCTCTGGGCTTTGGCTCACTTGATGTCGACGAAGGTAAAACAATAGCAGGGTTTTCGTTCAGACAATTTTCTGTCTTTAGTTCTTGTTAGTTTTTTTGATTGGCATTCCCCTACTTCCTCACTTTTACATTAAAAAAAAAAAAAAACAGTTAAGGCCTGTTGAACTTCAACTTTCTTTGGCAGTATTTTTTGTTCAAATATTTTAACAAACTGCCTCTCTTCGTTGTAAATTGTGCACAAAGTGACTGACTTGACAAGAAACAAAGGCATTTGCCATGGCAACATTCTAAATCATAAGAACATAAGAAAGTTTACAAACGAGAGGAGGCCATTCGGCCCATCTTGCTCGTTTGGTTGTTAGTAGCTTATTGATCCCAAAATCTCATCAAGCAGCTTCTTGAAGAATCCCAGGGTGTCAGCTTCAACAACATTACTGGGGAGTTGATTCCAGACCCTCACAATTCTGTGTAAAAAAGTGTCTCCTATTTTCTGTTCTGAATGCCCCTTTTTCTAATCTCCATTTGTGACCCCTGGTCCTTGTTTCTTTTTTCAGGCTGAAAAAGTCCCTTGGGTCGACACTGTCAATACCTTTTAGAATTTTGAATGCTTGAATTAGGTCGCCACGTAGTCTTCTTTGTTCAAGACTGAACAGATTCAATTCTTTTAGCCTGTCTGCATATGACATGCCTTTTAAGCCCGGAATAATTCTGGTCGCTCTTCTTTGCACTCTTTCTAGAGCAGCAATATCTTTTTTTATAGCGAGGTGACCAGAACTGCACACAATATTCAAGATGAGGTCTTACTAGTGCATTGTACAGTTTTAACATTACTTCCCTTGATTTAAATTCAGCACTTTTCACAATGTATCCGAGCTTCTTGTTAGCCTTTTTTATAGCTTCCCCACATTATCTAGATGAAGACATTTCTGAGTCAACAAAAACTCCTAGGTCTTTTTCATAGATTCCTTCTCCAATTTCAGTATCTCCCATATGATATTTATAATGTACATTTTTATTTCCTGCGTGCAGTACCTTACACTTTTCTCTATTAAATGTCATTTGCCATGTGTCTGCCCAGTTCTGAATCTTGTCTAGATAATTTTGAATGACCTTTGCTGCTACAACTGTGTTTGCCATCATGTGAACATGTGTCCCACCTGACTAGGAGTGGAGCCTGAAAGCAGCGTGTTTTGTTTTTTTTATTTTTAAATGTACAATAAATTAAAACATTTTGATTTGTTCAAATATAATATATATATAATTCCTGTTATTACTAGTATTAAATCCATTTACCTATGCATCAATATATTACATCCTTAACCTTAATAACACAATGTTTTGTCGGCAGCATACTGCATATTGGCAGTGAAATTATTACCTTTACGCCAATGATTCAATTAATTCCTTGTAATTCTCTGATCTGTCATATTGAAAGAGTGTCATTGTGAGGGTGAGACCCTCACTGTAAGATTGAATTGCCTGTTATTGTAATTATTATTCTACTGGAGAGAGAGCTGTGGTTTATTATGTATTGTGCATGCTGTTGATCAGTGTGTTTATACCACGGTGTATTGCTATATTTAGATAGGGCGCTTCCCTTAATGAAGTTGCTATAGTTATACATGTTGAACAAGGGTTTTGTTATTGCCATATGTTTGGTAATCTTCCAATAGAAAGGGCAATTATAATTTTCAGTCTTTACTGGTAATAGTTTTACGGACTAAAGAATATTAATGACAATGATAAATATGAGTAAACAACATAGTTAGGGCTCCTAGGTTTCAGGTTTTATTTTTACTCACGTGATGTCCCTTTAAAAATATTTTTGAGCTGCTTCGCTTTCTTAATAAAACACTAATTACCAAAGGAAATTGTTTCTTTTTACCCTCACATCTTGATTGAGTTAACAAACTACATGCATTGATCTCACCTGATTCTATTTGAATCTGCATTTCGTTCTGGCCTAATCGCCGTATTCCGCTTATTAATTTCCACTGCATTAGTTTCTAGTAGTGCGTCGCTAATTTAAACAATCTGGTATTCAGTTCAGGCTTAACAATTATTAATTTAAAGGGAGAGAGAAGAAAAAAAAAATTGAAAACTAGAAGCTCTACATATAGTATAACGATTGTGTTTGTAAACAAAGACGGTATTCATGCGGGTTAAACAAATACAAATAAAAGAGAAGAAACATGTTTTATGTAAAATCTGAATGTTTTATTGTAAATAATATTGTTAAATAAGAATATGAGTATCCAGTGCTAAAATCTATAATTATACCTGCACGCTCCCAAGTGACTGTTTCGTGAGCCCTAAAGACCTCTGAATCCTGAGAGAATAATGTGACTGTGGGTGGGGGTAAACTTGGCACTTCACCCTGTTACAGTCATCTCCAAATTTTGTGTGTGGATGCAACTGCAATTTTAAATTGTAAGGGACAACTATTCAAAGGTTTTGCGAATGTATGCAACTTTTCCACAACTGTGCATGCATTGGGATATCTTGCATCTATTCGCAAAATCTGTAAAATTCAAGAGATGTGGGGTAATTGCAAATGTACAATTTTTTTCCATTCACATTGTTATTTGCGGAAAACATGTATTTTTTTCTTCAGTTTCGCACTTGTAGGTGAACTCGCATAATTATTCACAACTCATCCTCCAGTTTAGGAAAAAACATGAGCAGCAGTTTTTTTTTTTTTTTTTTTTTTTTTTTCCCTGCAACGCCCGTTTTAAATTTCACTTGCAGGCACAATGATTTTCTCAAGGCAAAACTGAGGAGAAAAAAAATCTGTGCAACTTTCCTTGTGAAATTTGCATCTCTTTTGCACATCTGTCCCTAAGTATAGGTCATAGAAAGGATAATTACTGGTAAATTTAAGGCGCGAGCAAATTGAAAATATAAACAATCAAATATCTCTTGCTGTGAAGTTTGAAATTTAAATAATTAAAAAAATGCTACAGTCATAATTAAGCTTTTATTTTGGAGAATATGAGAAACAGAAAATAAGTAATGGGCAACAGTAAGTGTTGAAAACAAATAGCAGGAAAAACACAGATGGCAATTCTCTTTACATGAACACAGTTTTAGGTACACAAGAACCACTTTAAGCATTCAAATATTAAAATGCATCTATGGTCTGGAATCAAGAAATATGTTTTGAATGAATACCTGAATTATAAATATTATGTTTCTTTAATAAACTACATGAAAAAAAAATGTGTTTACTACATTTACAACTCTGCCATTTTCAATAGCAGCAGGGACAATTACATGAGTTCCTTTTCTTTTACATCCAAAGCATCTTGAAAACAAATGTGTTTGTTACCATAGTAACCACCTGGAAATCAGAAACATGCCTTGCTTAGCACTGCTTTCTTCCATTCAGTGATGTGTGAACTAATCCACAGCACAGCAGCTACCCAAATCATGTGACTCCTACTCTTTGTGCAAGCATAGGTTTCATAAAATGATCCCTTGAGCTGCTTACAGAATGCAATTAGCTGAATAGCACAAGGAAGCATCTAAAATAGAAGCTTGTCTGAAATCCTAAGAGAAATTATATTCTGTTTACACAAATCATTATCCAAGGTATACCTATATGTTTAAAACAACATGTCAAGGCAGTACTTTTTGTACTTTACACTGGCATTCCAAATAGATGTCTGGTAAATAAGCCAAGTGAACTGGCAGCAATTGCTAAAACAGATCCAAAATGAGAATTTGGGAGTTGCATACACAAAATGTGTCATCTCCTGTAGTATTTTGTAACATGAATCATAATCGCTGCATACACAATAATGTCTGTCTTTAATTAAAAAGAAAAAAATCCAATAGATGTTGCTAATAAAGATCGGAGGGACCAGTGGGCAACGTACATGCCTGCCATGACGTCAAGCCATAACGGGTGAACAGGCTGCAGGTGCAGTTAGGTAGGCAATTATGGTTTGATCATAGTATAATATCGTTAGCCTTAATTGACCCACACCTGTAGCCTGTATCAACCAAATTCCTGGTTAATGAGGGGCTGGTAAAAGAGAGCCTGCACAGCTAGTCAGGCATCTCTTTTCGACCTAAGCTGGGTTAATCTATGCTGGAAACAGGAGCCTTAGAATTAAGAATACCTGTTGTGAAAAGCTGTCAATTGCTTGTGTCTGCAAATCCCTGTTTGCTACAGGGGCTGTGGGGATCTGCCTATTCGGATCCAGGATTAATCAGCAGAGACCTACCTGCAGGGCTGGGGTCTGAACTGCACGACTTGTAAAAAAAAAAACACCCAGAGTGGCGCTCCAACCGGGGGTTCGGAGACCAAGTGCGTCGGTTTTAGAGAACAACGGGACAGAAACGGGAACTCCCGCACTGATGGTCGGGACAGTTATAGGCCAGGCACTGCCGGGCGAAAGCACTCTCCAACTCAGGGGGGTGGAGACTTATCCAATTATGATCTTTCAGTTTTGTATTTTTAATATATAATTTTTGTTCTCAATAAAATCTTTTTTCCCCCTTAACAGTGTGGAGTATGGTGTGTAGATAAATGGAAGAAAATCCTCATTTAAATAAATGAAACTCTGAGGCACTAACACAACAAAATGTGAAAAAAGTTCAAGGGGGTGTGGACTTTCGATAGACACTGTACACACCCCATTTATGCAGCTTTATTCAATGGGTACAGTTACCTCAATCAATGGTTATCCATTTAATATCTACCTATCTATGGATCTTAACTCCACAATTGTGTATTTTTGTATTTTTTTTTACCTTTAGCATATCTAAAAACTGTACCTGGGTGTCGGATTTAAACCAACAGGTTAATTAGCCACAACTGAGCAAGCAAATTTCAGCACCTAGAACAGCAACAGTACACAATGCTTTTATGAAATCTCTGACATTGCTTCTTGCTGCCTGTAGCATACTTACAAAAAAGGAAATATAAGTTTTTCTTACCTTTTTAAATGGTCACATTTGCCCAAGCAGTCAAATTTGCTTAGCATAGTTTGCACCATTTAAGCATGTAATGCCCAAATATTCTTGTATGGTGACCAATACACAAAATTCAAATCTTGCCTGCAACCTGGATCATGAATTCAGTATCCTGGAGTTTAAATTAATTTTAGATTTCTGTCATCAGGGGTCTCATAGCTGTTTTTTCCTTCTGCTTCTGAATATCTGACTAAATTAGAGATAATAATAATAATAATAATAATAATAATAATAATAATAATAATAATAATAATAGACATGCTCTTTGTGGGATACAATGTGTTTGTAAGTTTTCCCAGTTCCCAAAATAGTGTGGACAGCTAAGGCATGCTTATCAGTATTTGGTGAAGTATGGAAGTTTCCCAACTGTTGGAAGACATAGATGGGAATCATATTGTCATATACCTAGTGTCAGAAATTTCATGGTAGGCCAAATGACCTGCAGGCAGCCGCGGGCAGCAGGCCACTTACCCCCCCCCCCCCCCCCCCCCCCCCCCCCCCCCCCCCCCCCCCCCACAGCTTTACAAATGTGTTGCCCTAGCCTATGGCGCATGGCATAGAGAACACATACTGAACAATTTCAATGTATTTCGACCTATCATTCATATTCCATTTTAATAACCTGTGTGTGGCTGCTGCTGTATTTTTGCACATACACTAAGATGTGCCTGCATGCACCCTGGACCATATTATCTTTAACTGCATTCCCAGAGGCAATGCTGCATCAATAACCTTTACCTGCATTTACAACCCAATGTATCGATATCTGTTCCATCAACCGGCTCATCAATAAAAAAAAATTATAAAGCTGCTGCCGGTTGAAAACAATTCAAAAAGGAATAAAGTAACAATTGTGATAGTGTGTCCTTATAAACTCCAAATACACGTTGCATCTATTAAGAGACAAATTAGTTTACTTTAACATTCCAATATGTTGAAAGTGAAAACAATAATTCAAAATGTCAGCTGTCCAGCCGGTGCCCCCCACATTTGCCAAGTGGTTTTGAGTGACATATTGTGCGGTTTGGTATTTCAACAAAATAATGAGGTCCGTGTACATTTTTGGAGGACTGCCTATAATTGCTGTTAAGCCTGCCACACTGACACCTAAATAAATAAATAAATAAATAAATAAAATAATTATTCCGAGTTTCTGCGTATGCGGGTTCCAGCACCACAGCGAGGCATAAATGTAATGCAGTGAAGCGTTTAAAATAGAAACGTGTGCTACTTTTGAATGTACTTTTTTATGTTTTTGTGTATTCGTGTGTATGGGGGTTCCAGTACTGTTGTGAGATTTAAATATAATACAATGTGTCATTGTATGCAAAACCTGATATACAAATGTATTGTTTATCCCACAATCAGCAAGCACTTTGGAATCAATATTGCAAAAAATTTCATTTTCTGCTTAGTGGCAAGAAATATATTGTAGAGGCCGGCTATGTGAGGGTTTTGACGGTCAATGAAGAGCCAGACAACAGGGTGCAGCTTAAGCAGTAAAACTGCTTTTTTATTTTTATCAAATCGTTTTTGTGCTGTTTTATTCAAAGGGCTTCTGTCTCTCTCTCTCGCTTTCACGTTCCCTGCTCTACTCAATTCCCTCAACTGGCACGCAGCATGCCCTTTTATGGACACTGACTCCGTCTACTCATCACCCATTGGCCCGTTGATATCCAACCGCATTCATACACACTCACACGCAGAACTGACATATGTCAGGCTGCTAAGAAGAGATATTAGCCGGCCAAACACTCACATCACACACCCACTCACATCAGCAGACAACACAGGAAACACTATATGTACAGTATACAGTTCTTTGTGTTTGCCCCACTCTCTACTGTATATAAAGATCACATCGGGAATCCCCAATGACACCCCCCCTTGCGGCAATATGAGAATGAAGTTCCACTCTAGCTCCGCCCCCTTAATACAGCCCCCTTGATTTGCCGACCACTGTCATATTGTAGACTGCATATAATGCTGGCACAACCGTTTTTTGTTATAAAGGTAGACACAGTGCTGTTGTTGGTGCAATACATATTTTCACTATGGCTGAGTTTGAGTATCCAGAAAGACAAAGCTACCCTTTTCCAGAAACATTGTGCAGATGAGAACTGACTCATAAGTAGACTTTTCCCCATGATCTTAATAATCTGACTCATCTGTAGTAGCAGTTGAACTAACTGCAGGGGCAGATTGACAATTGCACAGAAGGTCCTCCACCTGTGGGTTTGGCAGATTTTTGAATTTGAATGTTGTTTAACTCACATTTCAAACCACAATACCTTTTTTAATATCAACCATATCACATTGAACAGTTAAAACAGCATTTCATTATCTGGGGAGTCTGTAAAAACTAGATTAGACAAAACTGCCCAGACGTGGCTCTAAAATATTGTAAAATGTCATGAAAATTATACCACATGATTATTCAGTATCTATGTATAATTGTATGAGTTCATACGTCTTTACTCGTGTAGCATAATTAGACATTTCTCATTAATTTAGTGCCCTGTCCAGCAGGTTTGTCATGTTCCAGGAGTATTTTGATTGATTAAAAAATACAGGACAACGTTGCATATCCAACTCACTGAGGACTGGGGTATAGGCGGATATGTGAAAATGGCAGATTTGCGAACATCTATAGAAAATGACATTAGCACATGCACAAATAGGTTACGGGACCAAAATAAAGCGCTTTCTGCTTTAAACACAGTGAAATGCTTTACTTTAAAAGTAAGCAAACATAAACAAGAATAAGAATACATTGCTATGTGGTTTACAATATAAAACTTTTTAAAAACAGGGTGTGCGGTAAGATATATCGTTGTGATATTTATAGATATTCAAGGTTATTTTTTTTAAAGTGCAAACTAAAACTAGAACTGCTTTTTTTGTGTTTTATACACTTTAGTAAGTAAAGTTGACATTTGAAATCACTGTTTCACAAGAAAAATAATTGTGGTCTCCTCTAAACACGCTGCCTGCGTCTCTTCTTAACACTAGTTTAGCTTATCTAACCAAATCCAGCAGATGAAATGGCTAAAGAAATTCGCCCAGTATCCTGTTCTATCCTACCAACACTGCAACTTTTTGACTCCGCACAACACCGACCTTCCACATCAGCCGCTGCAATGGTACAGTACTTGATCATGCTGCTACTGTATCCAGTATTCTGACCGCTACAGAAACCTTCCTTGTCACGCATTTCCAGAGCGTTTTTTTAAAGACTGACACATTCACAGAATCCTGAAAGCTCTGTTCGTAAAGGTATTTTCTTTTCTGTTGCAATCCAGTACTCAAGCAGCAGCAGTGCCTCTCCCCCAGCTGTTCAAGCCACCGATATTTTACTCTCAGACTACATTACAAGATCCAGTAGTGCAGATTATCTTTCTGCCCTTTTATATATCTAAAGACAGCAAGCTTTTATTCAACTCTCAACGACGCTCTTTGGAGCACAATCACCTGGAATCACTCAATATCAGGAATATCAATTACATTTACTTTCTCGCCATTACTGACGCTATTACAGTCTCATCCCTCCACACCCATATCGGCGGATAGTGGATCTGTCAATCATCACATTTCCATACAATATCCTGGCTGCAGCGATCCATCACTACTTTCTTTCAGTAACTAAGACACAAAATCATAATGGGTAGGACATTAATTTGATTCAATTCTCAGTCAACATGGGATCCCCAAGCTGTTTTGAAAAAATGTTACTCGTGGTGAAATTGTCCTGGTTTCGTGTTTTGCAACATATTACCCTCTCGGTTCATGAAGTGGATTCATGCATGTTTAATCGTAACCACTAGAGGGTAGTATGACACCACAAGTTGTGTGTTTAATATATCATTGTGTAAGAAAGCCCAGTATTTTCTAATCAGATAATTTCATTATCTGCAGCTTGGTTTGAAATGTTTACTTTAAGAGTCTAATAATGTGTGGAACAGCCAACAGACATTGAAGAACTTTTAATATAATTTAAAGCAGCCTGTTACGTCACGATGGATAATGCATTCATAGACTGTTCCCGATCAGTTCAACAGGTTTTGCAGCAAATCTACGTCTTGCAGCAACCTCAGAGCAAACGCCTGCAGGGATACGATCCACCGCACACTTTATATCAATCTGCCCTAAAACAGACTCAACATCTGCAGAATATATCTCTCTTCAGCCCTTTTGACTGGTTCTCTAATATGGATTTCAGTTTCCAATTTATTTTTCATGACACCACTTTCCCAGCACTCACAATGACACAGCCGATGCGTTAGCTCAGACACAGATATCCAGATTACATCATAAAGACTGCAGCTCATCCAATGCCTCTGAAGCTCCGCAATCAAATCATATATTCAACTAAATCTCACTTTAGTAATCTCCTCATCCTACACCACTGGCTGGAGTAGTTTTCTCAACAGGTGCTGAACTAAAATGGATTTCCTCAATCCTTTTCAATCAAGAACGGATTCTCGCTTTTTATTGTTCATACCAAGGACTCTCACATCAAAGACTACTTATCCAGGATCCAACATCAGTATTATGTGATACAATAACACTACACTCCATTCCAGCTGTTTGTCTTCACCTGTGTGGGATCTTTAAGAGCCATCACCTAGCTCTCCTTGTTTGCCATTTTTACCGTTCTCAGATACCTTAATCTCTCAAGATCTATTGATGGAAACGATCTGTTTAGCCTCTGTAATTTCTAGGAATCATACTTGCAATGGATTCTTTAAAGCAATCCCTCTGTATCTGAACTCGACTATATTTGTTCCCCTATTCAGAACTTTCAGATCAAGAAACAAGCACCGCTCTCTTTGCAGGACCATTTGTAATTTGCATTTTCCCCAAGGTCGGACATATTATATCTCGATTTACTTGCTCTTTCATCAACATGGTTTTCTAGTACTTGGTCACTAGAAATCGAAAACCTATCACCGCATCTAAAATCCACAGCTCTTCTTCAGATATACCCAACAGTCGCAGCAGCACATATATGGGGTCATCTTTGATCAAAGAAATTAATACTTTTCTTGTGCGAAAACAAATCATATTATTATGCAATTACTGTGGCAGTTAATATGGATTTCAGTATCAAATTATTTTCTAATCCAAGCACGCCATCTACCAGCCATTTATAAAAATGCAGCTGTCGCTCTTTTCCGTTTACAGACTTCATGATATTAGTCTGGTCTCTACAGCTCTGTCAACTCCAGCAGTGACATCCCGGTTCAGCCAGCTAATTTTCAACTGAACCTAACTATCAGCAGACTTCAATAAAGAGCAAGCATACATGGCTGTAGCACTCCTACTTTCATCACCCCTATTATTTCACCGGCATGACCACCTACTGATTTTCTGTTCCCAAAGTAGGATTAACCCTTTGTGGTCCTATGTCAAACCAGGTCTGACATTACAGGATTTTCCCTTTCTAGTCCGATGTCGGAAAATACAGTGAACAGGGGGTGGGGCTTGGCTGGAGCTGCAGTACTGATGTCCTTTGGCTAGATATTCAACAATATTTTAAACAGCGTGTTTAAATAAATTGGACCTGACGTGCCTGACAAGCGCTGAATAAATGGACCGGGTTAATCCTACTCCATTTATCCAGAAATGGACCATGGCTTTCATAGTTCATGCAAAGAACTCTCTACATCTGGCACCAGCTACTATCAAATCCTATTTGTCAGGAATTCAACACTAATTTCTCTTGATGTCCACCTCTGCCTCAACTATACTATCAATCCCAGCTGTCCATCTCCTCCTGTGAGGAATTTCCAAGAGCTCTCTGTCTCCATCTCCTGCTCGCCTGCCTATCTATATAGACATTCATGGCAACTTGACTACTATTCTCTGCCAAGGCTGCTTTTCTTCATTTGACGATTTAACTATGGAAACCATATGCCTAACAGCATTTTTGGTGTTTTTGAGATCCTCTGAATATAAAGTTCCTTCTATTTCCAGCTTTCCTACTCTAGGTATCTGCTGCAGAGACCTGAACCTCATTCAAGATTCCCATTTCATCCTATTCCTTTGGATTTCAAAAACGAATCAGCTGTGGCAAAGGAAAATGTATTCATCTTTCAAAAATCAACTCTCCTCTGTGTCCCTACACTTCCATGCTGAAATCCATTGCACAACGCAAGGCCATTTCATCCTCTGACCCTTTGTTCATCAATTCAAGCCAGTCCATTGTATCAAGGCATTGGTTTTCTGCACATCTCTCCACTGTGGTGTCCAGAGGAGGTCTTCCCTCACAATTCCACACTCCTCATTCATTCAGAATAGAGGCAGCTACATCAGCAGCAAAAGTAAACATCATCTAATCAAAAAATATGAGGTGCTGGACCTCATCAGCAGTTGAAGATTATATTCGTTCTTCATCATCAGAAATATCCTCTGCTCATCAGTCCATTGCTAGTACCAGAGTGGGGACAACCTTTCCGCCAGGGCCACCAAAGATTTCCTCCTAAAAAGAAAGTTTTTTTCTTTCCACCGTGTGGAGGGTCTTCACAGTCACTATGGTACAGTTTACTAAGCCATTTGTCAAAGTGTTTTCTTTTCTTTTGGGTTGAATGTTTTCTCTTTTCTTTTCTAAATGCATTGGTTCTTCTTTTTCTTCTCATAGGTGTCTTCAGCGGGGATCCAGGGGTCCATCCTTCGGGGGATTAGTGATTCCACCTTCTTCAACAATTTGTTAAGCATCACTTCATATACCACAGAGAGGAGGGTTCTCCATGAGTCAGAGGGGACCCCCGGCCAAACCCCTCCTTTAGCATGCATGATGCCTTGTCTTCTTCTCTTTCAGGTTTTGATGCCTCTTTTTAAGTGAAGGCCCCAAGCGGTGGAACCCCTCTTGCTTGTCGGGTCTCCTCAGTGATGTAAACCCCCTTCTATATGTTGGGTCTTGAAGAGGCGGAGCCCCTCTCTCTACATATTTTATATGTTACTAACCCCATGTCTTAAACACTTCATCAGATGGCCTGGCTCCACCCCGTGAATTAGTGGTTAACATAGCAGCTAGGAACTACTGCCTTTATTTTTATTGTAGATACTATTAATTTCTAATTTACAGATATTTTAAATTGTAATTGTTTTCCTTACTACTGTATAGCTTTTTTTTTTTTTTAAAAAAGAGATTCTTCCAGAATGTTCAGTGGTCATCTCTCAAGTGGTAGTGCCCTGTAATAGAGTTCTCTAATTAAGCAGACTGCTGCAGAGGATAATAACATTTCTTTTGTGAATTGTACTTGATTGCATAAGGTAGATTGGAACTTCTGTGCCCACATCACACCCCTTTCCATGTTATGTATGTATCAATTTACATACAGAGTCAACAGATTATTGCCAGTATTTGAATAGTACTTGCTTATACAGCAAAGAAAGGATATATCCACAGACTTGTAACAGAATGTTCCCACACTGACATGTCAAGAAGATGAGTGGCTTGTCCATTTTCTATGCTTCTGTAATCCCTGGCCTTTCTGAGATAACCTGCTGATAAATTTGGTACTATTAGTTGTTTTCATGTATGCCTGTCCATTTGAGATGGACAAAAAAAAAAAAAATTCACATAGGTCAACAAAAATAAAAAAAAAAGTTCAATATTGGCGGAGTTTGAACAAGGCTTCATATTTAGAAATATTGGCCAGGTTTACATGTGACATGAAAATCAATTATCTCCTGATATTAACACTTTGATGAATTGATCAAGACAAGACATTTACATATATATATATATATATATATATATATATATATATATATATATTAGATATATTATATATATATATATATTTATAAAAAATCACCGTTGCCAAAGGAAGGGGTAGGAAAACGTATTGCTCTTGAAACAAATGTGTTACAGTGTAGTTAGAATGTAGCTTAGTTGTGTCTTTAGAAAAGATATATAATAATCATTAAAATACCATATAAAATATCCTTGGTTATCCACTACATTTGTGAAAAATCGCTCGAAGAAGCACCAGGTGGCGCGTGTTTGTTTAGAACTGTAAAAAGATGCCCTGGCTGGACACCAGAGGGTGTCATTTCAAATGATTTAGCAATAACTACATTAAGTGAAGATAAGTTTTCAAAACGTTAATTCCTTTACGACATTGAACTTTGATGCAAGTCAGTTCCAGATAATTAAATGTTAAATCCTTTGATGTTAAGCAAATAGGGCGTGCGCTAGGGCACAGACACTTCTAAAAGTATTCACAACATTTTTATAAACTATATGGGGCTGTAGAACTTAACTGGAGATTAAATATATTTAATTGCGCATGGATCGCTTGCACACGCTTGCAAGAATAGACAACAGTTGAACCCGCTGAACTGTCCAGCTTGATAGAAATATTTCAGAAAAATATGGTAACATTGCCAATTGCTGACCCACAGAAAAAGTTTTTCAGCTGACATATACTGAAGGAAGGAATTTTCACACCTTAAAAAAAAAAAAATTCCATGAACAACATCTAACTAAATAGCTTATGTATGGTCACAACATTTTTTTTTTTTTTTTTTTTTTTTTTTTTTTTTTTTTTAATATAGTTTTTTCTTTTTTTTCTTTTGTAGTTTAATGGTCAAACATCAAATTATTCATAAAATCATTAAATTCATAAAAGCTCTCTGGCGCACTATGCTAGAAAAACAACAGATGCTGGAGATCTCCATCTCATCTTGAGTGCAATTGTTGAGAAATAGTTTAATGGATCCCTTCTGAGCAATTTACTGTATACAGTGATCATAAACAGTACATTTTCAACAACAGGTGGACAGGTGCGTCACGTGCAAGTTTATGAATGGTATATACCTAAATAGTTAATAAGTTTGACTAACAATTGTATCCTGCAACTTCTGTAATGCAGCATATCAATGATCTTATCAGCATCTCTTGAAAACACAGGTTTTCACTGTAATTTCAATTTCCTCAGAACTGACCAAGGGGCAGATGCTGTCATAGAAACACAGAACAGGACTGAATATGAATGAACAGTAAAACAAATACACATGAATACAGAATACAGCTTCACGTTTTTAATCCAAGGCAGGTTTGCTTGTCTGTACTGCATTTAAGGTCTTGAAGCCAATAAATTAAATTATGCATTTTGAAAATGCTCAGGAAAGGGTATCCAAGTAGAAATGTTCTGGATCAGATTTTGTTTTGATCCTTTTTAGTTTAATCCTCCAGTCCCCACTACACTAAACGAGGAATGTGAAGAGAAAAATTATTTTCCATTTAAAAGTTTGTCTCTGGTCCAAATGTCCCATGAGACAATCATGTCCAGCATCCACCTTTATCAATAATAACAAGCAATTAAATGTGTTATCTTATTATTAAATTATCACATCTAGAGATGGAAGTTAGAGGCACTTACTATGCCACACAATGACATTGTAACTCACGTTAGCCATTCTAAAAGAGACTGGCACCGTTGTTTCGAAAGAGCTACGCTGCTGAAGTTCAGTCTCAGCAGTATGGCCCTGAAGTGTTACTTAATAGATTGTGATGTTGAATGTCAGGGATGTCATTAGATTTTAAGTTACTTAGCAACCAGTGGAGCTACATCTATAGAAATCTTAAAGAAACAGGACACAGAAGATGGAAGACCTTAAAAGCTGGGAGGATTCTTTCAGCCAAGCAGCTTTGTGCTGTTGCACGCACTATTGTTTTTTGTGGTCCTTTATTACATTTCAAACCTAAACATACATTTTTGGATATATAGTTTGATATTGTAGTAGGATTGTTTGATGTTGGAAGATGATGGTAGTTGTTCAAAAGGTTACTAAATGTGATCTCTAGAGGGAAAAAATGGATGCTGATATAAGTGGTATTTTAATCTTGACATGACATGTGAACACCTTGCCCATCCTCATCGCTGAATTGCAACCGCAAAAATGGAGGAGTGAACAAATCATTATACAGTCTCCATAAATCTGCACTTACACAGTACAGTGTAAGTCCATATGCATATAGCAATACTACTCTTAAGTCTTCAAATATAGATTTAGTCAGACCTCATTGCGAATCTACATTTAAAAGATTTAGAACTCAATATGTCCATTCTACACCACAGAGTACTGAATTGTGCAGAAGCTATAATTATGCACAATTAGAAAATGTGACAACCCCTGTGCTTAGGCACAGTTCATTATTATCTCCTGGAACATTAATGTTGTCTCCAGACTGCTCAATCAGTTAATTAATACAATACCTTAGAGGCATCGTAATGTACACTGCTGTGCAAAAGTCTTAGACATGTTGCAGTTTTCTACTCTGATGCATTATGAGCATCAACAATTTACTCAAAGCCTCCACTAGTGTTTTCTACTATTATAACAACCTTAACTTGCATAAAGAAGGAAATACATTTAGTGAAATAGCTTGCATCACTTGATTTTCAAGGTGTGGTATCCAAAGCATAATCAACAAGTACAAAGAAACATCATCTATACTTGACAAACTCAGGACTGGAAGACACAAAAAGCTGTCTAAAAAGGATGAGCAATACTTGAAGATAATATCCTTAAGGAATAGAAAGACAAGCGTTGAATTGACAATAGAACTGGCAGAAGGCACAGGTGTCATTGATATGCTTCGGGGTACCACACCTTGCAAATCGAGTGATGCAAGCTATTTCACTCAATGTTTTTCATTCTTCATGCAAGGTTGTTATAAATGAGTAAATTGCTGATGCTCATAATGCATCAGAGTAGGAAAATGCAACCTGTCTAAGACTTTTGCACAGCAGTGTACATTAATAGAAGCCAAGGAAATACCATTCACTCATCTGAAGATTCCAAAACAATACCTTCATTCAGAGAGATGCTGTACAAACCCTTGTTTATGTGACAAAGATGCCAAAAAAACAACAGGCTTTGGACTAGAAGGGTTTACATGCTGGCTTCACAGCATGGCTGGGGTTGGAGGATGAAATAATCTTTCACATTTCCTCAAAAAAGATTGTTGATTTCATCTCATATTCATCTGCGTGGGTGCTACTGGACTATAAAAGACAAGAATGCCATTTCTGTATGCTTCCTGCCCACAGAATGATCTGATTGTCAGAACTGTTTTAAACATTTGGCAAAGAGACCGTGCCAAAAATGTTCACTACAGTTTCCAATACCTTCCTGCACAGATTAGTATGCTTAGGAAATTTGCAACTAAAGAGACAAAAAGAGAACATTTCCTGAACAGATTTTTTTGAAAATTTGACAATAACAATTTCATCAAATGAGGAGTATAGTTCCTGCTCTGTTTGGAAACACAATTAGAGCTGAAAGCATCAGGCAAGCTTTGAAAATACACTTTTAAATATCCCTGAATAAAATCATTCAAAAACAACTGCACTTTAAAGGGATTATTTATTATTTAACACTTTTATTAAAGCCACACTGTTTCCAAAACCATGTTCAATCATGTAATATATACATGCATGTGAGCATTTAGGAATACTTCGTTATCAAAAATCACACAACTTTGTTGAAAGTGGCCGGGTTTCCACACAGCTTAGAAAGTCATCTCTCTCGTTTGTTGTTTTTTATTTTTTGCATGGAAACATGTGCGAGAGTCATACTTATGTTTATGAGACTTCAGCGGTGCAAAAATCCCGTTTGTGACATAACCTCACGCAACTTTCTACTAAAACTGAAAGCCATGCCAAGCAATCCTTTATTGCAAGCTTCTTTGACCAAATAGGGAAAAAAGCATACAGTACGAGGCATTTAAAGACCTCTTCATTCAGTATTTGTGTTTTTTATATATATATATATATATATATATATATATATATATATATATATATATATATATATATATATATATATATATATATATATTACTTGACACCATTTATTCAACGTTTCAGATTATTGCCATTTGATAATAATAGTTAATTTGTTTTATATGCAAGTGTGACGGCAGCCCGTCACTGTTTAAAACAACCAAAAAGCTTACCCTGATGTATTTTTGCTACTGTTGTAATTGTTATTAAGAATGTATTTTTCTATAAAATATACAATAGTACATAGGTAGAGTGTTTATATGAAATGTTACAGGTAAACTATCTGTGTGTTAGTGGGCGGAGGATTATCACAATTATAAGCGCAGTGGTTTAGTGGGGGTGAGAGAGAGGTGCTCAGTTTGTTTGCTCGTCAGCAGTGACTTATGTACATAAGAACATAAGGAATTCTAGAACAAGAAAAGGCAAGTATAGTCCGTGATCACTCTAGTTCAAACTTCTTAACTAGTAGGATCATTTAGAGAACTTACATATTCAGAAGTCTGTGTGACACAGTAAATAAGTGGCGGCAATTTGCAGGCTTTTCCACTTCTTCACAGTAAGGCTATAAAAATATTAACACTACTACAAAAAAAATAAAACCCTTTGCAATAAATACATAAATAAATAATGATGCCCTTTCTTACACTTACTTTTGTTATCTTCGTCATTGGTCATCGGATGGCTTATTGCTTTAGCCTAGATTGTTCAGTCCCCCTTAGCAATAAGATGCAATTCATTGTATACTAGCTTAAGTACCATCTATCATGGGTATTTGAAAAGTCACGTTTGTACCTAATTATGTATTAAATGGAAAAAAACAAAACTTGGTTACACGAATTTGTTAAAAAAGACAAATCTAGTACAAATATAAGTCCCAGTGAGAAATGTGTTGAACTCATAAGAACTCATAAAAACATAAGAAACGATAAAAGGTCTGCTTTCTAAACCTGTGGTTCCCGTAGACACACCCATTGGTGTGTTTCATTACAACCCCCCTCAGAAACAACCTTGTCAACTTAGAAAATTTATCACTAAATCTAGCGACTTTAAGGGCTGACTTGGTGACAATTTCTGTCAAAAGCAACTTGCTACAAATCTTGCGATTTCCAGGACAGTTATCGGAGAATTGCTTTAAACAAACCTGCAACATGGCGTTGCCAGTGGTAAAGTTGGCTTGAAGTTCGATATTCATTTAATATTTGCAAACATATCGCCTAGACGCATCAAACCAACTTTAAGTGTGAAGCCAAGAGGTTAACCTGTCCTTTAACTGTAAATCCTATAAATAATTTGTGAAAATCTTGCAATGTAATACTTTGAAGACGATTCTTTCATTAGTTTTATATTCTGTAAATATCAGGCGACCATTTTTATTTCTTTTTTGTACACGAGACATGGAATGACTTCTTTAAGAAGGCTAAAATATTGTTGTTTGTTGTTGTCAGTCATGTTAAGACTATAAATACATGCTTCATTTTCTTTATGTAGATGTGATATTGCACAAACTTATCTGTGTTTCTGCTGTATAGATTTTTATTGTAACTCCTTAACAAAGACATTTTTAGCTGGAAATATTGAGTGTGCGGTTGTTTTAATTTTGAAATTTTGTTTTTGCAGTTACAGATGAGATCTTGCTCAAGTTCTTTAGGGTTTGGCAGTGCAGCCATTTTATTGTGATAATTCTGTATTTCAAAATGCATTTTACATTTTACATTGATATATCAACACCAGTGAAACCATTGTTCTGTTTCAGGCTTTTTTTATATTTTAAACCCAAATATCTTCTTGTACTTTTATTTATTTTATTTTTTTTTTTAACAATAGGCTTGCTTAAAATATAATTCGGCCTGCAAAGCTAAATATTTATTTTCAATGTATGAAATTTAGTCTTGACCATTTCCGCGTGACTCCGACACACTCCCTCTCTACCCTGGTTGCAATTGTTGAGTGACCACATGTATAAAATCCTTTGTTTGTTGGAGGGAGTTTAGTGACATGTGACCGGAAGTAAGTTGCTCGTAACTTTACATTGAAAAATAGGATTAGGTGTAGCCTGTAAACATATCTGCTTATTTTCCTGAGCTATACAAAAGCCAGGAGATTTTGTTCATGAATTCCTACACTTACTGAATAGTAGCAGGCAAATGCCTATTTGAGAAGTATTAGTCGCACAGGGACAAAGAGGCTTGGTAGGAAGCTGATCCCAACAGCTAGTTTAGGAGAACAGACAAACTGTAAACAAACTGTTTTTTTTTTTTTTTTTTTTTTTTTTTTACAAGCAACTTATCTCCTTTAATAATAAACAATACTTTTAAACCATACGGGAAGCTGCACCTTGGACATCATCATGTTGAATATTTAAGTTCAAGATTTCTTTATTCTCACTCTTAGAAAAATGATTCTGCCACCACATAATCACAGATATCATGGAAACCAATTTGTGGATTTGTGGAAGAAGGCATAGAAACCTTACTGTATCCCCAGCAATGTTCATTGTTAGACGTCCCAGGTTTACGTATTGATACAGGCAAGCCCAGGTTCAGATCTCATCTGTAGTGGCCATAATTAATTACTGTCTTGTACTTCCTGGACATGTCATCCTTTAATTATGGAACCCAAGCTGTGTTCTTATTTATAGCTGTCTGTGTCTGACCATATTAATCATTTCCTGTCATCTGCCTGACTGAAGACTACAGCATCTTTGTATCTACCGGATACTTAGATCTTTAAATAATTAGGATTCTGAAATAATTAAAGAAATTCAGAATTTCAGAGTCTATTTTCTCTATTTTACTATATATATATAATATATATATATATATATATATATATATATATATATATATATATATATATATATTTTTTTTTTTTTTTAATCAAAGGTAAAACCTAATATTCTTGCTAAAGGATTTAAAACTTCTACTGCTGATTAAAAAGTCCTTGTGTTTTGGTGGATTATTCATGTCATTTGCATTGCTTTTACAAGATAACAGAAAAGGAAACTTGAGCATGTACTGTACCTTTGAAATAGGGACTAACAAGCATAACTATAATCCTTCCAAACTGTGTACTTACTGTCTTAAAACTACGTCCTTTCTAATCCACATACAGTAGTTCCACAGTATAGATGTCATTCATTTAGTTTTTTTACTTTTTTTTTATTTTTTAAAGATGCTTTATATGGCTACCGGTTTCAAGTGTAATCTACTAGCCCTCAGCTTTCATGTTCGATTTGATTTGCAGAGTCAACACAAGTTATTGTACCTGGAATGAACTGTAACCAACTATAATCAGTCAGGCAAGCTTAGAGATCAGCTTCAGGCAAACAAACAGTGGCATAAAATCTGAAATGCAAGGTAAAAGGTTCTGTAACAGGACAGAGAGCATTCACACATCAAGCAGGATTAGTTAAAGTTGAACTATATTGACACAAGTAAGTACATTTCCAGCAACTCATGAACATTTGCTTCAGACTCACAGTTCTGCACACAAGCATATTTTTTTGTTAATGTAAGTTTAATGCCTTTTTTTATAAAAAGTTCCTTACTTGCCACCATTCTGAGTGGTTCTAGGTTCTGTTGCTCCAATATTGAATACTGTTATGGGCGAAACCAGGCGGTCTGGCGAGTCTAGTTTTGCCCGGGCCAATCTAGTTTCGCCAAGGGCTTCTGGGCGAATCCCAAAATTACCATTTTTTTCCCGGCACTAATCAAATCTAGATTGGCCCAGAACTTGAAAAAGACAATTGGGAAAAACCTGTTTTTTCAACAGTTTTCACTTTATTTTGGGGCTAGTCTGGACGAGTCTAGTTTTGTCCAACTCTTCAAAATCGATGCTGGGCGAATCTGGTTTGTCCATGGCATTAATCTGGGTGAGTCCAGTTTCATCCAACATCGATGCTTGGCCAATCTAGTTTTGCCTAAGTCAATTATCTGGGCAAGTCCAGTTTTGTATTTCTACACTCTCCCCTTCCAAGTGCGTGCCGGAGTACCTGTCTCGCCTCCATTTCTGACAACAATGTAGCGACTGTGTTCTGGGTTTCCAGTGGCGGTGCAGAAAAGGCAGGACACCAGGGCTGGTTTTAATAGCGGTTATAACAACTCTTTTTATTAGCTCTCTCTCCCAAAAAGTTAAAAGTCAAGAAGTCTTGCTCCTCCATATGCAAAGTTATTGAGTAGTCTGCATACTTTAATGTAAACTTCTTCACGTTCATAGCTAGGCAGCATTCAGAGTTGATTCAATTTAAGCCAGAGAAATATTGTTATCTTGTGTAAGTCACTTAGTTCCACTTTTTTTTTTACGATAGATAATACAATAGTGCAGTTAACTGCGCCTTGAAAACAGTGTCCAACAAGCAAGAGAACAGGTGCGTCAATCTCCAGTATAACACAAATCACAAGCCTCACACAGATCCGCACACTGAAGAAAAGAAAATGCTCCAACACCAAAGTCGAGTGAAAATCTTAGTAACACTGCCCTCGCTATAGTCCCACGTCAGTTTTCTGGCTCGAGCTGGTTTCGACCCCTCTTCAGGGATTTGCGAGTGGCCATTACTCTCACTACATGAGGCTTTGTGTAGCTGATACACCGTGTGAGAGCTGTTGTGGTGCTGTAAGGAGACCTTGTGGGCTCGCGGCGTCATCCTCTGCGCCGATTTAATCGGTCAGCGAACTGAAAAAAAAAAACAGCTCGGGCCTTACACCCCTCTCAAGCCTCGGGCTATCCTAGCGCGGCTGCGCTTGCCCTCGGCGACCACAGCGATTCAATCGGCGGCTTACCTCCGCACCGACCGCGGTTTCCCGCCGACTTGCGAGGCTAAGAGAAACAGCACCTACCCGGCCCTGGTTGACCCAGAGCCGGCGTGAACATCTTCGGAGCCGCCTACAGCTCGGCCCCGACCGTGCCTACCATCAGCACCAGCCTTGCAACAGGTCCACCCGCACTGACTTTTCGGCACCGACAGCGCGTTCTCTCGATGCCGATCCCGACACCGATTGATTCGGCACCTGGGAATAGCTTTGAGGCCATCTACAGCCCAGCACCGACCGTGCTACACGTTGTCATTGACCTTGGCGCCGATCGGTTCGGCACCGACCTCGCGCATCTTGACGCCGACCTCAGCACCGATATCGCTCGCCTCGATGCCGATCCCAGCACAGACTAATTCGGCACATTTGAATCGTTTAAAAAATAAAAAAAAAATGCGTCTGCAGGATGCTCATTGAACACAGCAGTTTGGAAAAACAACAACAACTGCAAACATGTCGGTGCAGTCAACTGGATCAGCGGGCTTCCACCAGTGTGACTGGTGCTCAGCCAAGCTGCCCAGGCAGGATGAACACAGATCCTGCGCCAGGTGCCTCGGGCCAGAACATGTGGCCAAGGCACTGGCAGGTGAGCTGGACTGCTCTACCTGTCAGAAGTTCTCAAGGAGAACAAAGCGACGGAGAGCAGCCCTATCCCCAGCAGAGTCTCTCTCGTCAAGCCATGGGAGAATGAGATCGGTGGTCCAAGAGCCTCCGCAGAGGTCGTCCAGGACCCCCCACTCTACAGTGACCAAGGAACTGTCCCGCACAACCGGGTCACCCTCCCCTTCTCCACCACTGGTACAGAGGAGCAGGCACCTCTCAGGGGAGGCGAGATGGTCACCGCCGAGGCAGTACCACTCAAGGGGACGCTCACCAGGGGACAGACAGTCGCCGCACAGGTACCACTCTCCTTCCCCAGGGGACAGGAGGTCGCCACGCAGGCACCACTCCCTTTCCCCACGCAGACGCAGATGTTCTCCATCGTTGTCGCCTCGGAGGTGCCGGGCCAAGCCGTGCTTCGCTGAGCTGGCGGAGACTGTGAGGGCTCAGCAAACTATGCTGGAGACCCTATTAAAATCCCAGAGCAGGCTGCCCCCTACCACAGGGCAGCCCCAGCCCCCACAGTATCGTTCCCCTTGCTGAAAGAAGTGGAACTCTGTTATGTTGTTGGCTGCCATACCCCATTCGTGTCAAGCTATGACGAGTTGTGTATTCTTTTATGGGTCTTTCGGCACCAATGTTGTACTGGACAGTCAGTTGACTAACTGTAGCCCGTCTGTTGCTCTGCACAATTCATGTCAGTCTCCTTTGGCCTCTTTCATCAATGAGCCGTTTTCTACCACTGGCCTGCCGTTGGCTGGATGTCTTTTGGGTGGTGGACTATCCTTGATACACACGGGAAACTGCTGAGTGTGAAAAACCCGTTGCAGTTCTTGACACACTCAAGCCGGCATGAGTCAAGAACCATACCCCGTTCAAAGGCACTTAAATCTTTTGTCTTGAATGGCACACATACACAATCCATGTCTCAACTGTGTCACGGCTTAAAAATCCTTCTTTAACCTGCCTCCCCTTCATCTACACTGATTGAAGTGGATTTAACAGGTTACATCAATAAGGGATCATAGCTTTCTCCTGGATTCACCTTGTCAGTCCATTTCATGGAAACAGCAGGTGTTCCTAATGTTTTGTACGCTCAGTGTATAAATAAAAACTATTTCTTTACTTACTGATGTAATTAACAAATTATATCACACAGTATGTTCTTGTAGTGACAGTTATACACTATCGTACTTCTGATAGCCACAAGGGGGAGACAAAGTCAAAATAAAACTCATACAAAGATGCATTATATTAGAAGTGTGCTCATTTAAAATATATTACATATACTTGAAGATGGTATCACTATTTATTAAGAGACACTACAATATTTAGTATGCAAGACATCTGAACGGGCTAAAACATGAAACAAATGTCCCTCTACTTCCTAATCACCACAGTGTCAAGTGGCTCATTAGTATGCAACCCGTGCTATACACTTATATATCTATGCACGGTCATGTGATGCTGTTTAACCAGTCAGAGGTTGTTATTTTTCCAAGCCGTGTTTTATATATATATACAGGGCTCGCAAATTACTAGCCCGACGTTCCGGGACAACCAAAAAAATCTGTCGGACAACGTGTTTTTTTTGGCTGCTTGCCCGATGGGCATTCCGATTTTTTACTCTAACAACACAACTTTCTGTGCTTTAATCAAACAGCGCTTTCTCAATCGAGATTCCGCTCACAGATCATCTCAGTAAAACCGTTTAGAGAGATCAGTGTTTTTCACTGGTAATACTTGAGTGTGTAACCAAATCCCACGAGGACTGTCCGTGTAACACCCCTGACAACTCAAGCAATCCTGTCTAGTCAGCTTACTGGTGTCACATGACTGTGTCTGCTCGAAGTGTAAATGGACACTGCGACAGCCAAAGTATATACTTTTATATTGAAGGCTATGATTTTTTTAAACAAAGTTACAGACTGGAATTACAAGCTACAGTACTCTGCTCACCAAGATTCACATTTTTTTTTTTATATTGTCGTTACATTTATTAAATCGTTAACGTTATTTCCCAACCCTGGAAACAAAAAAAATCGAATACGATCGTTATTATCACCGAGTCAGATTTAGCACATAGCATGTTGACATCGCTTTTTTTTTTCATTTCTTTAATGTGATATATATATATATATATATATATATATATATATATATATATATATATATATATATATATATATATATATATATATATATATATATATATATATATATATATATATATATTTTTTTTATAAGGAACCCAGATTCCAGAGGGGGGGGGGGGGGGGGGGGGGTTTGAACTGTGTTCTTCAATGAATAGGACATAGCCAGGATACTGGGTGCAGCATGCCACAAATTGGGTACTGTACTTGTAATTCTACATTTATTCACAATCTCATTGCTATTATTATTATTAGTGCTAGTAGTGACAAATACTGTAATAATAAAGAAAATCAATGAATAAAACAGTACTAATATTAATAGTTTAGCGAATGCCTTTATCCAAGGTGACTTCCTTAACTTACTCCAGCATTTTATATTGTTCATTTTGGATTGTCCTTTTACTATAGCGAACAAAAGGCTATGGACCCAAACAGGGTTGTTATAGCGAGGGTGTACTGTATTAAGTATTTAACTTACATGCTTAATATACAACACTTGCACATTTTAATTTATAATGGGTGCATGTTTGTTATTTCATTTTTGTTATTTTTCACCTCCCAGTGTTCAACATTTAACAGAAGGTATAAAGAAGTTTAGACCAGAATCCAATATCATCCCTTACAAAAAAGTAACATTCTGCGAGTATACTTGTGCCAAAATTGTAAAGTTTTAGTATATTATTGGTACCATTATACTATTCTATTTTGACACAAGTATACATGCTGTATACAACTTTGTATATTCTTTTTGTAAATAATGCAATGTAGTTCTCAAATATTGGATATCTTACTTCTCTTTTGCATACCTGCATTGTCTCTTGCTAGATATGAACCTCCAGATTCTGACAAACACTTTTAGAAAACCAGGCGCAACTTCTGCTCTGGATCAAAAAGCTAATGTTCTGCGGCTGCCCGCCTATGTGGATAACTATCAAAAACTAGTAGAAACTAACTAAAACACAAGTCTGGGAATAACAAATGGAAATCTGGAAAAAAGTATGGAATTTTGATGTTGAAAAAGTGTGTGAACCCGGAGATACTGTACCTATATTGAGTACAGTGTACTTTGTACAAATCACAGTCCATAGGTCAATTATGGGCAAGTTGACATTTTTTTGGACAACCAAATGTCTACAATGGACTGCCCGAAGGGCAAGTACCACTACCAAAATTTTGCAGATATATATATATATATATATATATATATATATATATATATATATATATATATATATATATATATATATATATAGTACTGTGTAAAAGTTTTAGGCAGGTGTGAAAAAATGCTGTAAAGTAAGAATGCTTTCAAAAATAGACATGTTAATAGTTTATATTTATCAATTAACAAAATGCAAAGTGAGTGAACAGAAGAAAAATCTACATCAAATCAATATTTGGTGTGACCACCCTTTGCCTTCAAAACAGCATCAATTCTTCTAGGTACACTTGCACACAGTTTTTGAAGGAACTTGGCAGGTAGGTTGGCCCAAACATCTTGGAGAACTAACCACAGCTCTTCTGTGGATTTAGGCAGCCTCAGTTGCTTCTCTCTCTTCATGTAATCCCAGACAGACTCGATGATGTTGAGATCAGGGCTCTGTGGGGGCCATACCATCACTTCCAGGACTCCTTGTTCTTCTTTACGCTGAAGATAGTTCTTAATGACTTTTGCTGTATGTTTGGGGTCGTTGTCATGCTGCAGAATAAATTTGGGGCCAATCAGATGCCTCCCTGATGGTATTGCATGATGGATAAGTATCTGCCTGTACTTCTCAGCATTGAGGAGGCCATTCATTCTGACCAAATCCCCAACTCCATTTGCAGAAATGCAGCCCCAAACTTGCAAGGAACTTCCACCATGCTTCACTGTTGCCTGCAGACATTCATTTGTGTACCGCTCTCCAGCCCTTCGGCGAACAAACTGCCTTCTGCTACAGCCAAATATTTCAAATTTTGACTCATCAGTCCAGAGCACCTGCTGCCATTTTTCTGCACCCCAGTTCCTGTGTTTTCGTGCATAGTTGAGTCGCTTGGCCTTGTTTCCATGTCGGAGGTATGGCTTTTTGGCCGCAAGTCTTCCATGAAGGCCACTTCTGACCAGACTTCTCCGGACAGTAAATGGGTGTACCAGGGTCCCAATGTTTTCTGCCAATTCTGAGCTGATGGCATTGCTGGACATCTTCCGATTGCGAAGGGAAGTAAGCATGATGTGTCTTTCATCTGCTGCAGTAAGTTTTCTTGGCCGACCACTGCGTCTACGGTCCTCAACGTTGCCCGTTTCTTTGTGCTTCTTCAAAAGAGCTTGGACAGCACATCTGGAAACCCCTTCTGCCTTGAAATTTCTGCCCTGGAGAGACCTTGGTGATGCAGTATAACTACCTTGTGTCTTGTTGCTGTGCTCAGTCTTGCCATGGTGTATGACTTTTGACAGTTAACTGTCTTCAGCAACCTCACCTTGTTAGCTGAGTTTGGCTGTTCCTCACCCAGTTTTATTCCTCCTACACAGCTGTTTCTGTTTCAGTTAATGATTGTGTTTCAACCTACATATTGAATTGATGATCATTAGCACCTGTTTGGTATAATTGTTTAATCATACACCTGACTATATGCCTACAAAATCCCTGACTTTGTGCAAGTGTACCTAGAAGAATTGATGCTGTTTTGAAGGCAAAGGGTGGTCACACCAAATATGGATTTGATTTGATTTTTTTTTCTGTTCACTCACTTTGCATTTTGTTAATTGATAAATATAAACTATTAACATGTCTATTTTTGAAAGCATTCTTACTTTACAGCATTTTTTCACACCTGCCTAAAACTTTTACACAGTACTGTGTATGTGTGTGTATATATATATATATATATATATATATATATATATATATATATATATATAAAACAATCATTATAATACTCATGTTACTAAGAAGTGTTACAAAAAGGGAACAGGGCAGCATTCTGTACTGTCAACCAAAGCTGTCCGGTGTCTGAAATTAAGTTATGCATTTTCAGCAAAACATTCTTACATAAAACAGCACAATACTTGTTGATTATCTAAAATGCTCTATGCAAGCATAGAATAAGAAGGGGCACATGTACATAATGCAATCCTTCATTTCTCATGAGACTGAAACATAACCTATGAAACACTGCAAAAACACAATCATTAAGGCATACTGAAAGGAACGGAAGGAAAACAATATATCCATCTTTGACTGTTTCCTGTTTGCAAGCCTGTTGAGTGACAAAAACCACATCCATTTTGGCTACGACTTTATTTATTAAAATGAGTCACAAATTCTGATTAACATTTTGCTCTGTCTTAGTTTAGCCATATAATGCTTCAGTATGTTTACTTATTGAGTTTGGTAGAGCACGCCCATATCAGACCAGTATTATTGTTTTTCATTTTATTATATCTGCTCCACTCCATAACAGAAATGTGTACATCTGAATAAGAGAGTTGTCCATTTGAATGCACATTGTGCCATATTATCAGAGTATTTTAAAGTGAAACTGGTCCCACAAGGTCTTCAATTTTTTTTTTATTGGATTAAATTACTTTCAATTTTGTCAAAGATGGTGCCAGCTGGTGTTGAACAAATCTATTAATATGTATTACAATTTATTACTTTTGGCCACTGAACAAGGATGAAAATAGATTCCAAATTTTACCAAAAAAAAAATTAGAAAACTGAACCGGAAATTCAGAATAAACTGAATTTAAAGGAGTTGCAAAAAATCAAAAATGAAATTGTGGACATGATTACACTCAATGTAAACTGCATACATTCGAGAAGGATCACAACGATTACACAGAAAGAAAGGTTTATACTTAATATCTAACAGGATATTTAACGGACTAAACGATTTAAAAAAAAAAAAACATTCCCTTCAAAATATCCTAAAAAGAACTCAAGTTATCTGAAAAACAGTGACAATGTGGATCTAGAAGAATACCGAGATGAGGAGGGAAGAGGAAAAATCCCTCTGGAGGACACTACGACCCAGGGACAACATGAAGACATTAGTGATCAACATTTCAGAAAAGGTATTTTCTGACCTGAAACTGCCTGTTTAAACCTTGGTCGTGTTTGTACTCACTGGTGTAACAAAGGTGAGGTTATACAAGATGTGAAAAAAGCACTTGTATTAAACAGAGATGAATAAAACAACTGAAATAGCACGTGTTACACCTATAATAAAATATTTATATTATTTCTAAAATTATTTTAAAAAAATGTGCATTTAATTGCTGAAAATGAAAAGTTAGAAAAGATTTTCTTTGAACCACCTTTTCTTTGTATCACTCAAGGGACAACATGGTTATTCGAAGTGGTCAAGGTTCTGCTAGGCTTTGGAAAAGAAGCTATAATTATGAAAAAGCCGCTCTGTTGATATGTTTTGTTTTTTCCCCCATCTTGCACAAGTTATTTATATATGGTTTCTTGTTTACAAATCATGCACAAAGACACCCTCTCTTGCCACATCACATTTCATTTTGAATTTACCAACTTTCCTGGATGAAAACTAGTCCATGTCTGGGAGGTTCCTCTGCTATTGATCAACTCTGAGGACATCTGATTTTTTGTCCCGTGGGAATCACACTTAAACACATTTCCTATCCGATAACAGCTATTAGGGGAATAAACCACTGCACAGTGTAACAATATGATTAGAGGTAAGATCTTCCACCATCCATATTCTGGAAGAAAATATTACATATTACATGTGTCTCTGATTTATGAAGTTCATTTCATAAAATGCCAGAGCGCACTTGTATATGTTGGTGGAACTTCAAAACCTGTTAATATTCACATTTCCGAGCATAATAGAGCTATTTGGAAGGATTTAAATTCCTCAGTAGCAAAATATTTTTAGGGAGCTAAACATATGGCATCTATGTTAAAATGTATGGTGATAGAAAGAAATAGGATGCCCACTATATTAGGCAATACAAATGACTATGCCAGGAAGTTTTCAGGATTTTTGCATTGGGTAGTCTGAGTCCTAAGGGACTCAAATAAGAATAAGACTTAAGATGCTTTCTCACTGATAAATATTGGATAGTTATACTTAGGATAATTAAGTTTATTAATTGATACTATCTATCTATCTATCTATCTATCTATATATATATTATATATATATATATATATATATATATATATATATATATATATATATATATATATATATAACTTTTTTAGGTATGTGTGCAGCCATGAATAATTTTGAATATTTTTTAAAATAGAATCAAATAAATTTTAAGTAAGGTAATATTGAAATGTGTGATTATAAAGCATAAGAAAATATACGTATGCATGTTTTCAAATTATAACGAATATTTAAATTGCTATTTTTCAATGATGGTATCATTAATCAACTAATTGAGGTCAGGCGTTCATGTATTTCATGGCTGAAACGTTGATTAATATTTAATTTAGTTATTTTTAATCAATAAATCATAAAGAATGGAAATGTGATCTACGACCTGTTGCTATGGTGGTGCATCTCTGTTTTCATCAGTTGTGATCAATGTTGGGATATTTGGGAAACCGAACCCGGAGGTAGCCCCCGGTAGTATTAAAAATACATCATAGTCGGTGTGCGATATTGGCTACATGATCTAAACTAAATGGAGCAAATAGGCTACCATACTAAAGACCGGCTGACAATATAAACTGAGATTGGAGTACCGCATAATCTGATTATCTTTAGAAGTTTAAACTCAGTGGGGGGAAAACATCTCCGACTAACGAGAGCAGTTTATTTTAAAAACAATTACCCCAAAAATTCGAATATGATAACCGATTAGGCAAAAAAATCAATAACGTGTTCAAATAATTTTATAACAAATATTTTACTATCAATGTTTATAGAATATTGTACCGTGAACATATAGAATTTAGTGAACGTCGGTAAAGTTGTGCCAATACATCTAAAACATGAAGTTGTTCCGTTTTACAATTACATTATTCAATCTGCTACATTATACAGTACACCCCTTTCAAAGAGATCCTCAGTTTACCCCAAAAGAATGTCCCAACTGGAAAGTTTACACATCAGTCAGAGTGCACAAGTGTACATAAAGCTTAACAGCACCGACATACCGTACCATTTCAAAGTTAACCACAGCAAGTTACTAAAGCATCACACGGACCCGTTATTCATAACTTTACAGTATTAGTCTTCGACAACCACTCAATTCTAACACAATAAAAAGATAACACGCTGCTTACCCATACTAGGGCTTAATCCCCGACGTCTCTAAACCACTTCTGCTGCTAAAAGGAGCGTTATTTGTTTTGTATTTTGTTGATGAATTGTAACTTTCTTCTATAGTTTTCAGCTTCTGCTGGGCTGCAGTTTATTAGCATATGCAGACGGTGGGAACCGACGACGTCACCTCTTTTTAGAGGCGGGCAAACCTCTCCGTTGCTAAGAGGGTGGTTTTGTGGAGTAAATCAGTTGTAAAATAAATAAATAAGGAGTGAAAGAAAGATGTCCGAGTCATGATTATCTGGCCCATATCAAGCAAATGATAGATCACAGCAAGACGTGTAAGAAGCCAAACTAGAGAGTGTATTTGTAAAGCAAATGAGCTGTATTCCTTTATTATGCACTTGTAAATTGTTCTGCAATGCACGGTTAACTTACACTTTTATAGATTGTTAGAGATACGTGGTAGGAATACTTTAGGAAGTGAGGGAGAAGCATATTAGTGCACTAATATTTCATATGATTCAGGCACATATTTCAGTGCAGTAATATGCCTAAATGATATACCTAAATGATGGTAGGAATTGCAATTCCTACTAGGTAGTCTATGATTAGTTTCTATAAGAGCTACCCCCCCCACCCCGACTTTAATTCAAATTATATTCATAACACTCAACCATTTTAAATGAGTTGAACATTCAAATTTACTTTAGTTGTTCAAACATAAATGGTTTCAGAAGAATCAGGGGACTAGATTCACATCAGTCCTTGCAGGACTTGTACAGTTTATATTTGGAATTGTTTGTTGTTTATTGTGTTGTTGTTTTGTGTATGTGCAGTTGTACAAGTTTGTTGTGTTTGCTTTTGTCTGGTGCCCCCGCCTGCTCCCTTACATGTTTTCTCCTTGTGCTGTGTGTGGCTACCCCTGTTCCGTGGTCAGTCTGTGGATGTGACCTCCCTCCCTTCTCGAGCTAACTCTTCCTCTGCAATTGCCTGGTTGCAGCACTTGTAAATGCTGCCATAAGTGAATAAGCAGAAGTGCTGCACTGGGTGCTAATAAAACAGCCTGTTGATTGCACATTCTGCTGCCTCAGCTAAGCTAACTTTTTATTGTTTAAATAAAATAAAAATGTTCAAACTAACTTGACCATTAAAAAGGAAATCTAACTCAAATGGATTAAGTTACATAACTATACATGTTATGAGTTTAGTCAGCCCTAGAGAAAGTTGTCCTAACAAAAACTAAATGAGTAGCTAAACTTAATTATATTAAGCTAATGAGTTTATTCTTTTTTTTAGTAAACTTGACTTATTTTGAGTTTCGTTTCTATACTGTATATTATCGCTAGTTAAAGTCACCTTATAGTGTTTGCCACTTAGTCTGTCATGACCCAAAATAAGACTAAGATAAGATACTTACTTTGCACCAATGCATACTTAAATGAAAATTGGTTGCGTACTAAAAAACAGAATTGCACAGAATTGACTAGAGTCTGGAAATCTAGGACAAACCAATGAAGTTCTAAGTCCTCAATCAAAGTCAAATTATAATTGGTGAGAGAATAAACTTTAAGTATTGAGACAATTTTTGAGAACCAGTATAATAAAACTGCTTCAGAATGATGCGATTTCCGAATAGAAATGTGCACTTATGGGGAAATGCACTTATTCACACATTCATATACTGCATTCTATGTAAATTGATTCAACCATTATCGGTCCAAAAAATTATACAACACACCTAAAGTTAAATAAAGATTTAAATAAAAATTAATCACATTTTACTGCTTACACAATCAACAATTAACAATGCAAATGCATATTCCCCTGACCTAAATATCCAGATTGGACCCTTTTAACAGTTAAAGAAATAAATGTTCATTTTGGAACAGACAGTTTTTTGCTTCAGCAGGGGGCTTGGCATAATATCTGTGGCCTCCAGTTTAACTACCCCATGCTCTCTCTTGCTCTTGTCTCAGACTTTGTTTGCTGACCTTGTGCTGCATCTTGAAAAAAAAAAAAAAAACACTACAGAAACTGAATAGGACTTCCTAGTGTCTCTGCTATCCATCTTGTTTTCTTCTCGTTCTGATTTATTTTACAAAACAATAGGTTGAAGAAATGGAATGTCATTTTGCATGTGTTAAAGGGGCAGTAAAGTCAGGGTTCAGGCACAATTCATTATTAAAGAGTAAGCAACTTCTTTTGTTCCTGTCCTATTACCATTTTATGATGTTTAAAATCATTCTTACTGGTTCTTATTACTATGTTTTGGGGTTATTTTTGTTTTGTTTTTGTTACAGTTATGTGTTTTGTTTTTTTGATAAGTCTGTGTTCAAAATTCAGAACCTGCTCTTGAGTCCTAGTTGCCTACCATAGATAAAATGTAACTAGGCTAGCCATCTAATGATCTGCCACTTTGAATCAAGTGCTTGTTTTGCTGGTTTTACACTGCTGTGTACTCGATGCTTTTGCTGCTCTAGCCTACAACATGTATCGTTATGACCGGAAAACTGCTGTAGTGCTGAAGAGCAGATCCTAAACCCATAGTAAAAGTACCTTAAGACAGACTTATTAAAATGTAATAAACAACACTGTATTTAAGAAAGTGCAATAAAAACCCACCTAAGATTGATTGTAAACACCATAAAAAGATAAGGGAACAGTACCAAAAAAAAAAGAAACCAAAGAAAATATAATTTGAAGCAACACAGGGAATTTCTGCAAATGCTGTGGGTGAGATTGTGAAAATTAATTTCAGTACATTCGTGGCATATAAACAGAGTAAAGCTGTCATATAGTGTACGGAATGTTACGATAGAATGTTGCTTGAGGTGTGAATTCATATGTCACTGAAACTTAGAATATCCTACGTTGCTAACTATTGTTATGTGGGCAGTGCTTATGATCTGTAAACAGAAAAAATGAAAGTTGAAGCATTTTTCATTACATTTTGCATTACATTCTACCCAGTCAACTAAGCAGTGTAGCTTGTAACTTGCTAGGTCTTAATAGAAATTATAATGCTGCAGCCAAGAGTGTCATAAAGTATATATTGGACTGAATTACAGTATATCAAACTACAGGGCCATACATTAACCATATGTTTTTTTGCAATAGCTTGGCAATAAAAAACTCAGATTTTCTCAGGTGTACAAGAACAAATAGGTAGGATATACAGTATGTTTCTTTGATCTAGCATGCACCTGCTGATATACATGTTTGAAATGATTACCTGCAGCTATGGCCAAAAGGTTTGCTTCACTCTAGAATTAACTCATTTTGCTTTATAAAGTCGAATGAAATCTGCTGAATAACGTTACATTAACATAGTGAATTGCACACTGCTTTGAAGTTTTCCATATACTTAATGAAAATTGAAAAATGTGACATTTTGAAATCTAACATGAAACTGTACTACTATTATGGCTTCTGGTAGACCTTTGCGATATCCTTGTGTAGTTTTCTTTTCTTTTTTTTTATTACATGATGTTTAATAAAATATCTAAATTATGTTCATATAGTTTTTTATATGTCTCAGTCCTAAAATTGAAGCTGATGCAAAACTTTTGGCCATAGCTGTAGTTTGTCTAAAAGAGCAGAAATAACAGGTCTTTCAAAGGTTAGAAAAACTCCTTTTGGTTTTGAAAGTCAAACCTGAATTACGTGGAATGCCAGATGCAGTTCTGCCGGAAATGGTAGTGGTATATGATATCTCTTCATAGCTTGTTCAGTCACCAGTTATCAATTTAATTAATATCATAAGGGAAGATCTTGATCTTAAATAATGTACAAGGATCAAGCAAACCTCTTTTAAGCCATATATTTATTTTGATTTTCAAATGAAAAATGTAGGCCAAGGTCCCTTGTGAGCTCTGTAGAGCCTCAACACTGAAGTACTTAACTGCATCAAATTACTTACACTTAGTGATAATAAACATAAAAGGCTAAATTGGGTATCTAAGAAAAAAAGAAAGAGCTGAAGTAAAGGTTTGGATTACAGTTATTTTCAATCGCCATCAACATGAAGTCTCTTTTTGTACTTTGGGTTATTTTTTTCCCTCTTATTTGTCACTCGTTGTTGCATGCTTTAACCCTGCTTTAACCCTCAAGGTCCCACCTTATTTTAAAATATGCCTTCGGAAATCACTTTGGAACCTCACGAGTCTCCTAGGTCCCAGTCTGAGGGAGTGCATAAATATATGTAGTGATGTATATATTGTTTGGCTTGTTCTCATGTTTACTCAAATAAGAAGTTTATTTGTTAGCTCGACAAAAATAATTCAGGATCTAAAGGGTTAACCAGACTAATTGTGATTTGACGTTGAAGTCACAGTATGCTACCACATCTTCAACTCTCCAGAAATTCTGTTTTGAGTTTTACATACAGTAACATCCACTGTAATTGAAATGTTAATAAACATGTTCTCTGCTCATGCAGTTTCCATCATATTTTCAGCTACTAACCTCAATCAAAAATGACAGTGAAAAGTCTTTCTTAGTGAATTATAATTATATTAACTAATATTATGCACAATACACTGCAGTAACTCAAACATATCCCTACCTTCTGAGGTAAAACTTTAAGAAACAAATGCTTCAGATTCCTACGCCAGTGTTAATGGGTTACTTGTAATAGCTTATGTTTAAAAGCTGAATATCCTAATATAAGGTTTCTCTATAACTTCTTGTTGCTGCTAATCATAACTTTCATACCAATGTAGAGTACACATCAGATGTCATTTACATTAGCAACATAATTAAATAGGATGTAAGGCATAGGGTAATAATTATTAAAAAAAAAAAAAAAAAAAAAAAAAAAAAAAAAATCAATATACTCCCTCTGAAGAAAAAAAAAATCTCATTATATAGCAGTAGCAATTAATCTGACACAAGATGTAAATTAAACAAGACTCTTAAATTGGAACTTGTGATGATGGTCCAGTTAAACTTGATTTATGAGTAAGTATTGAGGATGCCAAGTTATCCCCAGTTACACTGTAAAGTGTGTTACACACTTATACTGCTGACTCCTTTTCATTTGGCATATTTTTTGACAGGTACATCCCTTATTAATACCAGTCTGATAGGTATATAATTCATTTATGGAGAACATTTTAAAACGGTATGCGAAAATTCACAAATGTACACAACAGTAAGCTACATAAAGCAATCTTTTACTAAAAGCTTGTTTGCACTGCCGCGTTTGAACAGTGACATTTACCGTGTACCACATTACACTGACAGGTACATCACCTATATGTTGTGTCTAGGTCTGACTCAGAACAGTTTATGAGGTTCAGTACAGCATTCCGTTTACAACTGAAACTGCAAGACAAAACAAAACATGAACGTCACGTTGAGTTCTTCATAAATGGTAACGTGATATTATTATATATATATATATATATATATATATATATATATATATATATTATATATATATATATATATATATATATATATATATTTATATTTTGATAAAAGGTATTTGCTTTAATCTATAAACAAATACAAAACCTCTGCCTTAGCTAATGTAGTTGGCGCGTTTCTATGGCGACAAGCCTGCACCGCCTTTGGGTCAGGTCAACAACGAAACATCCTGAAAAAAAGCACGTTTTGTATGATTGATGTTGCAAGTCGCCAATTGTGTATTGCTCGGCCAAACGCAGCTGCAGAAAGGATCTTGAAGTGTCCAATCGCTGCATATACTTACCAGGTGTCTGATATTCGTCACGTCTGATTTCAGTACCACTCCGCTGTCCAGTATCAAACGTTCGGCGAAGGTAAGTTTAGTCTTGTCCATTGACTGCGTTAAAATGCGTTGTTTGTTGCTTTGAATTAGTTTAATTCAATGCCTTAATATTTACAATTGTGAGTCAATTATTATTTGTATGAATGTACAGCTGTAGCCTATCAATGAGTACTGTGTGTCGCCAGGAAGTTTCTTGTCATTTTGCAATATTATTTGTGTTTTTGGTAATTACAATTCTAAATAAAGTTAAAGAACAACAACAACAACAACAACAACAATAATAATAATAATAATAATAATAATAATAATAATTCAAAAAAAAATAAAATAAAAAAAATAAAATAAAAAAAAAATAAGGTGATTATTTAGTTTTATTTCTGGTAGTTAAATAAACTTTGTAACCAAAGCAATGGTACGTATTCATATATTCTAGTTATGACCTTTATCTTAGCAGCTTATATAGTATTATACAAAGCTGTTGCTACATAAAACATGAAATAACAAAGGTCTTTGTAAGGCACAGATCGATGCATTTTTTTATGTAAGGAGCGCCCTTAGCTCGCCCATTTATTTATTTATTAATTGGCTTAATTTATTTAAAATGATTGTTCTTGAGTCAACGTAATATGGACATAGGTACCCCTGACCTTAGGCTAGCCACAGTTA